>NC_133451.1:150891506-151104006 GCF_048565385.1 Saimiri boliviensis | reverse complement strand
GAGATGCAGACTAAAGCTCTGTAAATCAGAGTAGAAATGAAATGACTTTTCCCATTGTCACTGCTTCTTTGGGGTCTGGGGACAGAGAGTTAAGGATGTGAACAGAACTGAATGCCACCTGGGTTCTTAGAATGATACCATTCTTTCTCCGTGGAACACATTTATCCTCTAGTTCAAATCATATCAATTCTTCCATTCCCATTTGAAGTATCACCTCTTCATGAAACCTTTTTTCTGTCCCTCAAAAGAAGCCATGCTTCCCTCATCTGCACTCTATCGGACATTGGTACTTCGTGACAGCTTTTCTTACTATTGTATATTACATTCTTACGTTTATTTGTCTTAGACCTTTACTATATTATATACACCTTAGGTTATGGATTTACTCTTTTTCAATAGCAACTGTAGCAACTACATACTGTGACACATAACTTAATAAATATTGTTAACATTCTTTAACATCTGAGAACAGAGAGAATATTTGCATGATTTATGGAAAAAGAAATGGGGTATCAGTATCCAAATATACCTTTGGATGCTCCCCCAGTTGGCCAGTATCACTGGCATTTCAATATGTTTTATAGAGATAACTACATATATTCAGCTTATATTGAATATTTATTTATAATCCCTCATGAACCTAGTCAATCAGTCTGAAAATTTATCATAATAAAAGTATTTACTATAATCTGATGGCATGTGAGAGATGCCAAGTAAATATTACCACAGAAATATACAAATGTCCTCTTTAATATTCTCTTCATTTGTTGCCGGTACAACCAGGAGTCATCTCATACCACCTAAAAGTTGGACACCAAAACTAAATTAGGTTATGTTTTGATTAACATTTAGTTTGCTTTCATACTGGATTTAACAATTTTCTGTCACTATTTTGTTCTTTTATTAAATATACGATGTTGGAAATATATATTTCTTATAAGCTCATAGTAAGATGTGTAAGAAAAATCTTACAGTATAAGGAATAAAATCCTTCTTAAATGTTTTCTGTATTAACATTTAGAAAAATTGATGTCAGATTTTCAACCAAGTATATTAGATATTATATAATGCATTTTTTGTTTAAATATTACTACTGGATTTATCTTATTTTTCATACTTATTTTCCTTTAATTTATTGCTTTAAAAAAAATTGTTACCTTAATCTTATAAGCTAGCTCCTTTATATATATTTTAACAATGCAGGGTATAAATAATAACACATAAAATTAAACTTACTTAATCTTATTTATACTTTAGTATCCTAAAGTCAAATATGTTGCATAGAAATATAGTACAATATTATTAAATAGAAAGGAAATGACCATTTTAGGTGACTTTTCTTGAAAATAGAATGATTTCAAAACTAGCTGGAGGTTTTAGGAATAATCTGTCTAATTTGTTCCTAACACTAAAACAAATCTCCTAATTTATTCCTAAAACTAAGACAAGCCATTTATTCATTTTTTCCATTATTTAAAATTATAAATTCACAATTTATAATTGTAGAAATTTATGGTGTTCAATATGACGTTATGATTCATGAATACAATGTAGAATAATTAAACTAGTTAAATCATCCATTTCCTCAAATACTTAACATTTTCTGGTGGTGAGAGCAATTGACATTTACTTTCAGAAGTTCTGAAATGTAGAATACTCCATTATCAACTATTAATATATCTGCTACACTATGCAATAGATGTCAAAAAAAAAACCCGTATTGATCATCATCTCTCCATTGTCCCATCCCTCAACCTCTGTAACTACTTTCTACTCTATATTTCTATGTTTTCAGTTCTCTTAAGAAACCATATATAATTGAGAACACGCACTATTTTTCTTTCTGCACGTGTTTTTTTTTTTCTTCTTTGAGACAGTGTTTCACTCTTGTTGCCCAGGCTGGAGTACAATGGCAAGATCTCGGCTTACCGCCAATCTCCGCCTCCCGGGTCCAAGTGATTCTCCTGCCTCAGCCTCCTCAGTAGCTGGGACTACAGACACCTGCCACCTTGCCAGGCTAATTTTTGTATCTCCGGTAGAGACTGGGTTTCACCATGTTGGCCAGGATGGTCTCCATCTCTCGACCTGGTAATCCTCCTGCCTACCAAAGTGCTGGGACTACAGGTGTGAGCCACCACGCCTAGGCAAAAATATTAATTCCTTCAATCCACAAACATGGGATACCTTTGCATCTATCTGGCTCTTCTTTGATTTCTTTCATCAATGTTTTAAACTTTTCAGTATACACATCTTTTATTTCCTTGATTAAATTTATTCCTAAGTGTTTTATTTTTTGTCACTAGTACAAAAGGGGCTGATCTCTCACTTTCATTTTCAGATAGTTTGATATTAGCATGCAAAAGTTTAACTAGTTTTTACATGTTGATTTTTGTATCTTGCCACTTTCATGTATTTATTTATTAATTCTAACAGATTTTTATTTTTATTTTTTGGTTGAGTCTGTAAGGTTTTCTATTTATAAGATTATGTCATCAGCAAACAGTGACAATTTTACTTCTTAGTTTCCCAATTATACGTATTTTATTTCCTTCTCTTGTCTAATTGCTCTGGCAAGGACTTCCAATACTATGTTGAACATAAGTGCTAAGAGTGGGCATCCCTGTCTTTTTCCGGATCTTAGAGGCAAGACTTTCAATTTTTCACCATGAAGTATGATGTTAGCTGTGGGCTTCTCATGCATGGCCTTTATTGTGTTGCAGAACATTTCTTTTATACCTAATTTGATGAGTGTTTTTATCATTAAAAACATTGAATTTTATCAGAGTGGATGGAGCTGGATGGACATCATTATTCTAAACTAACACAGGACCAGAAAACCAAATACCACATGTTCTCACTTTCTAAGTGGGAACCAAAAAATTAGAACGTGGCTGAGCGCAGTGGTTCAAGCCTGTAATCCCAGCACTTTGGGAGGCTGAGGTGGGTGGATCACAAGGTCAAGAGATCGAGACCATCCTAGTCAACATGGTGAAATCCCGTCTCTACTAAAAATACAAAAAATCAGCTGGGCATGGTGGTGCGTGCCTGTAATCCCAGCTGCTCAGGAGGCTGAGGCAGGAGAATTGCCTGAACCCAGGAGGCAGAGGTTGTGGTGAGCCGAGATCGCACCATTGCACTCCAGCCTGGGTAACAAGAGCAAAACTCAATCTCAAAAAAAAAAAAAAAAAAAAAAAATTAGAACACACGGGCACAGATAGAGAACCAGCAGACACTGGGGCCTACTTGAGGTTGGAGGCTAGCAAGAAAGAGAGGATTTTAAAAATATTTAAAAATTTAAAAATACCTATAAGGTACTGTACTTAGTACTCTGCATGACTAAATGATACCTACACTGAGCGCCTGCAACATGCGGTTTACCTGTATAACAACCTGCACATGTACTTGTAAACCTGAAAGTTAAAAAAATTATTACTTTCATTGACGTATTGTTTTACCAGTTTTCATGCTATTTATTTCTGCTCTGATCTGTATTAATCATGCTAATTTTGAGCTTTGTTTGTCCTTTTCTAGTTTCTTGAGGTATGAATTTGGTCATTTGTTTGAGATCTTTCAGTTTTGTTTTATTTTATTTTGTTTTTACCTAGGCCTTTATTGCTCTAAACTTTTCTCTTAGAACTACTTTTTCTGTATCCCATAAATTTGGTATGTTTTGTTTCCATTTTTGTTTCTCTCAAGACATTTTAAATTTTTCCTTTTAATTTCTTTATTGACCCATTGATTGTTCTGGAGCACTTTGTTTAATTTCCGTGTATTTATAGTTTTTTCAAAATTCCTCTTACTGATGTTTAGCTTTAGGCTATTGTGGCTGGAAATGATACTTGATATAATTTCAGTCTTCTTGATTTGTTGAGGCTATTTTTGTGCCTCACATGTGATCTGTTCTGGAGAATGTTCTGTTTGTTCTTGAGAAGAATATCCATTCTGTTGTTATGTGTGGACTGTTTCATTTAGGTCTATTAGGTCCATTTCGTTTAAAGTGTTGCTCGAGTCTAATATTTACTTGTCATTTTTCTGTCCAGATGCTCTTTTCTTTGTTGAAATTGAGGTATTGAAGTCCTCTTTTATTATTGTATTGCAATCTGTCTCTTTCTTCAGATTCTTTACTATTTGTTTCATATATTTATGTGTGCTAATGTTGAGTAAATATATTTTTACAATTGTCATATCCTCTTAAGGATCTGGCTTATTTATCATTATATAATGGCCTTATTTTGATGGTTTTTGACAAAAAATCCATTTTGCTTGATAGAAGTAATAGCTACCCCTGCTCTCTTCTGGTTTCCATTTGCATGGAATATCTTTTTCCATCCCTTCACTTTTACTCTGTGTGTGTCCTTAAAATTGAGGTGAGTCTCTTGTAGTCAGCATGTAACTGGGTCCTGTTTTTATTTAGTCTGTCACTCTTGTCTTTTTATTAAAGAATTTAACTTCTTTAATTTTTTAATTAAATAAATTATAAATTATACTAGAATTATAAATGATCATAATATAAATGTATAAATATAATTATAAATAATAAATTGTAAATAAAGAAGTTAATGTAATTTATTGATAGATAAGAACTTATTTCCATTTTTAGTTGTTTCTAGTTGTTTGATTAATAATTTGTTTCTCTCTTTCTCTCTTTCAGTCTTTTTTTGTGATTTGATGGTTTTCAGTAGTAGTATGCTTTGAATCCTTTATATTTTTGTTTTGTGCTTCTACTAAAAATTTTTGCTTTGTAGTTACCATGAGGCTTATATGGAACATCTCATACTTAAAACAGCCTATTTCAAGCTGATAACAACTTAACTTTGATTGGTTAAGTTTGATACAACAATAGTGTATTTGACTCCCTGTTTTTATTTACACACTTTGAGTTTCTTTAATAACTCATTGGCAAATACTGTTTTCAGCGGCTGCCAGAAGCCCATACAGAAGAGCACCAACAGGGGATCATCCACCTGCATGAGTCTCCTCTAGATGGTCTTACTGTTAGGGATTGGATTGAGGTGCAGCTTAATAACACAACCAGAATGCCATAGTTTAACATCTTTCATACTCACATATCCTAGCAGGGTACATAGCATGCCCAGAGGTTCCCCTCTCCACGCATATACACACAGGTCAGAGGCTGTAAGCAAAGAGAGAGAGAGAGGGACCTGTGAGTCAATTCCTTTACTGAATCCACAGGATTACCCAAACAAATTTCCTGTGGAGAGCTTTAATCAATACGTTTATAACAAATAGGCACTAATTTCAGGAGGTCACATTGTGATTGAGAGGTGATCACCTTAAGTTCCTGAGCAAATGTCTAAATAGTCCATTTAAAGGAGGTGGAGAAAAGTTGGGGGCCTAGCCTGCTAGATGGGAGAGATGCCTCTATGTTTTTATCTCTTGTCATTGGCTACAGCCAATCCCATTCAAGTGGGATATAGTATTGGAAACTGTGTCGAGGTAGCCTTCTAGGGTTCTGCTAACTTTTTAACTTTAAAAGTTTAAAAAGTTAAATTTCTATTTTAAAAACAATGCTGAAGCAATATAAAATTATTACCACTCAGTGTAGTTTACCTCATGGTGTCTTAGAATCATACTCAAAAGTAAGATAATTGGAGTTGAGTGGTGGAGATCTACTGACTGTAAGGGAAAAGAGTAGTTGTGATGGTTTTGTATGGAGACACAGGGCAAGAGATTGGGGTGGAAAGCTGGAGGTAGGTGGTAGGAAAAGACATCAGAGAGAGGATAAGTCCTATCCCCAGGGAGTCAAAGGGCTTAATGGCATAGAACTGGTGCCTCTTGGGGAAATAAATAATCTGCATTAATTTTAGTAACCTGTACCAAAGTTTTCTTTAGGTATAGAAGTGTGAGGGTATTGAGCAGAAAAGAAGAAGTATACCAGGATCACAGGATAACCAGACAGGGAATTTAGAAATATATGTAAAAATGTGCTGGGTCTATTTTCTGCCTTAGGAGAGGCACTGTTTGAGTATCACTTGGTGGAGTTTTAGTGTAAAGGGTGAAGTCATCTATGATATTGAGGTCTTGGATTAGGATGATGTCATCTGAGCTAATGTCATCTCAGTGGAGAGCAGGTCAATGTCATCTGGAATGTTGGATTGGGTATCCTTTTCAAGTGGGTACCCATTTGGGTTAATGTAGGACACAGTATTTGGCATAATTGGTTGAAACAATCATTTGCTGAAGAATTTGGATGTCTAGTTGTAAAGCAATAAAAGTACCCAAACCTGTAGTAGTAATAAGACCAATACTCAACAGAATAATGTGCAAATGTACCTGACAAGGTTTTGTTCAGAGTGGAAGTTTAGGTTTAAATAGGTCCCTGGTTAGATGAATAGCTACCTGGTCTGTGGGACAATCTATTGCAATGAGTCCTAGGAGAATATGAGTCCTTCATTTGAATTCCAGTGTTAGTGGGATGAGGGCAAGATCAAAAACATATGTAAAAGAAGTTAAAGCCTGGGACAAACTGGAGAACCTTAGTTTATTTGTTATCTTGGAATTTGAAAAGTATTTTTTGAGGGCATCATTGTATCTCTCAATCGAACCAGTTATTTGGGAGCTATCGAGGATGTGAAAGTTCTATTGAATGTCTTTTTGTTTTGAGATGGAATTTCACTTTTCTTGCCCAGGCTGGAGTACAATGGCATGATCTTGGCTCACTACAACCTCCACCTCCCAAGTTCAAGTGATTCTTCTGCCTCAGCCTCCCAAGTAGTTGGGATTACAAGCATGTGACACCATGCCCAGCTAATTTGTATTGTTTGTAGGGGTGGAGTTTCTTCATGTTGGCCAGGCTGGTCCCAAACTCCTGACCTCAGGTGATCCACGTACCTTGGCCTCCCAAAGTGCTGGGACTACAGGTGTGAGCCACCACACCTGGCTCTATTGAATGTCTTTTTCAAGAACCTAGCAAGATATATTTTAATAAGTGAAATTTGTGCCTTTTTTTAGTAGTAGTAATGTTTGCAACTTTGAACGGAACAAGAAATGTTCTAGCAAAGCCTTCTACTGTGGCTCAGTATATTTGGAGATTTGTAATTTTGATTTATTCTTTGGGTGTATATAAATCAAGAGATTCCCAGAGATTTTGTGTTTTTTGTTTTTGTTTTGTGTGTGTGTGTGTGTGTGTCTTAAAAGGGACAATTTTTAAGTAATGCCCTAATAGCTTATCATAAATGTAAAGATGAACCGTTTGTTGACCAGGGCATCTAATGCTAACACAATGGCCTGAAGTTTGGCTAAGTGTGTTGTTTCTTGGTTTCCATCCTTCATTAGAGACCGATGTGGTTTGAATGCTTGTCTCCTCCAAATCTCATGTTGAAATGTGATTCCCAGTATTGGAGATGGGGCCTGGTAGGAAATGATTAGATCATGGGAACAGATCCCTCATAGATGGCTTAGCATAATCCCTCTAGTAATGACTGAATTCTCCCCTCATTTAGTTCCCATGAAATCTGTTTGTTTAAAAGAGTTTAGGACCTCTCCCTTGTCTCTCTTGCTTCTGCTCTCAACATGTGGCATTTTGGCTCCCCATCACCTCTGCCCTTATTGATTGTAAGCTTCCTGATGCCTCTCCAGAAGTAGATGCCAGCACCATGCTTCATGTACAGCCTCCAGAACCATGAACTAAAATAAAACCTTTTTTCTTTATAAATTACCCGGTATCAGGTATTCCTTTACGGCAATGCAAAAATAGCCTAACACAGAAAATTGGTCCCAGAAGCAGGATGTTACTATAAAGACAACGAAAGATGTGCAAGTCGCTTTGGAACTCAATAATGAGGCAGAGGCTGGAAGAGTTTGGAGGTCTCAGAAGAAGAAAGAAAGACAAAAGAAAGTTTGGAACTTCATAGAGACTGGTTAAATGCTTGTGAGCAAAACGCTGATATAAATATGGACAGTGAAGACTAGGCTGACAAGGTCAAATGGAAAAGACAAATGTATTGGGAACTGGAGTAAAGGCCATTCATGTTATACCCTAGCAAAGAGCTTGGCTACCTTGGGTCCACATCCTAGGGCTCTGTAGGAGGCTGAACTTAAGAGTGATAACCTGGCATATCTGGTGGAAGAAATGTCTAAACAGCAAAGTGTTTAAGATGTGGCCTAGCTGCTTCTAACAGCCTATGATCAGATACCGTAATAAAGAGATGACTTAAAGTTGAAACATATTTAAAAGGGAAGCAGGGTGTAAAAGTTTTAAAAAATTGCAGCCTGGCCCTTTGGTAACTAAAGAATCCCAGCAGGCTGTGGAGCAACAACCCCTTGCTAGAGAGATTAGCATGGCTAAAAGGGGGCCAAAGTGCTAAATCCAAGATAAAGGAAAAAAGGCCTCTAAGGCATTTCAGAAGTCTTCAAGACAGCCTCTCCCATCACAGATTCAAATGCCTAGGAAGATAATGGTTTCTGGGGCTAGGCTCAGGGCACTGTTGCTAAATGGAGCTCTGCTTAACTTCCTAGTTCAAGCAGAACTAGTCTCTGTGTTTCTCTAAAATACATGAAAATGGGAATCTCCCTGCCTGAGTAAGGCCATTGGGTGAAATTGCAGAGTGGAGTTGATGCTTGACTTCCAAGGTCAAGCCAGTATAGCCCTTTCACTTGTCTGAAATCCACTGAGATAGGAGTCTTTTTGCCTAGGCAGAGTTTCTGGGTGGTTTTTATGGTCAGATGGAGCTGCTGCTTGACTTTCTGGATCAAGACAGTCTAGTTCCCTTTGCTTCTCTAAAAGGGGGGAAGGCAAGTAAGCATCTCCCCGACAGGGTGTGACCACTGGAGTAGACTCCAAGGCAGGCAAGGAGAATAACTGTCTTGATACTGAAACTTGCACTAGCTTGAACTTCACACCATGCTTCTTTGGAAGCTTTGTGGCTGGACTATAAGGTTGACTGATGTCTCTGATCAGGCTCTACAGCTGGCAACGGCACAGAGGCATTACCAAGTTCCATGTGCTGCTTACTATGACTTCTGCCTCCTTTATTTCTACCTGACCCCAGGCATTCTAGCTATGCCAATTTCCCTAGTGTACCCTGTGAGACTAGCGTGGGCTTATAGAAAACGACTCAGAATGCTAGGAAAGCTGGAGGACTGCCTCTATTTCTCTTCTCCCCCTGCAAAAACTGTGAGCCCAGGGAAATCCTCTCCCTCTGGTATCGTGCTAACTTGGGGGAGGAAAAAGGGCAGCACTGTTAGAGTGAGACCATTCTTTTTATCCTTCTCATTCAGATTTCGTTCAGTTCTATAAACCACATAGGTGTCAAATACTTGTTTCCAAGTGTTGAGGTTTTCAAAAGGTTGCTCTAATCTGTGGATAGTTGTTAGCTGAACCTTCTGTGATGGGGAAGTGAAGCCTGAGACTTACCCATCTTGCTGATGTCGCCTGCCTTTCGTTCATTTTTATCCCTTACTTTCTACTCTAAACGGTAAAGTAAATAAAATTCTTACCTGTCTACCAGTCTTACTTTTATAATTCTATCATAAAGTATAAAGATGAGAAATCTTGGCTTTCAAATACCTTCTAATATTTACAGAGCTGGAAGATTGTAAAAACTTCGGAGTGGTCATATTCATGAAGAACTTCACTCTCCAAGGCTACAGGAATGCATCAAGAAAATAAACCATAAATATGATACATTGTTGATTATTCTGCACTCAAAAAACTCTCTTTGAGGACAGGACTGTACTTTAAAAATGTATAGTTCTTCTACTAAAACAAAATAAACTTAGAATTTGAAGCTGATGACCAGCAAAATCAATGTCAGTGTTGTGAAACTTTGCCATAATGTTTCTTTTCTGGTTCCACTACTCTTTGTATATATAAATAACATATACAAAAAAGCAAATATATGTAATATATAAAAAATATATATAAATATATTTTATATGATATATAAAATATATATTATTATACATATATTATAAATATATATTATACATATATTTATATATAGTATATAAAATATATTTATATTTTATATATTATATATATTTGCTTTTTTGTATATGTTATTTATATATAGTCATTTCCAACGAGAATGTTCTGAAAGTTAATATTTTAACTAAAACAAGTATTAAAACACTTGTACCAAATGTGAAGTTTTACAAACACCAAGTCCACTTTCTTTTGTATAATATATGCAAACAAACTCTCTATAATGCTGTTTATGAACTCGTTATTTAAATATGTGGAAGTGAGCAAATGTTATTGCTGATTCAAAAGAAGGCAAAGGCACTTGCTGTGTGGGCAGAAAATGTTGAAGCTATTTGTGAAGAAAAGAATATGTCACCTAAATTAATGTGGGAGACTCGCCTCATAAGTCATCTGCACCACTCTGCTCTGCCACACTGCTGGAAAGAGTAGAGGTCAATATTCTACTCATTTAGAATATACAGGGCCTATTTATCCTCTATGGGACTCATATCTCTTCATGTAGTCAGGGTACAATAAGACTCAGGTTAAAAACTTCTTTAAGAAATCAATTATTCAAGATACTGTATCAGCCATTAAGCTTGAACAAATATTTCAAAATCTTGCTTGCCGTCCTCTGTTAGTGAATGTCACAACTAACTACATATAAATCTACACAATCAAATTTCAGCACTGTTAAAGAGGCTCCTACTTCCACTCAATAACGTGTTTCCTTCCTCATATGTTTATTGAATCCTGGTTTCTTTTCTTTTTTTCCCAAAATCCTTTTAAAAGGCACATGACATTTCTCTGATCAATTAGACTTAATAACTAGATTTTTTGTGTGTGTGTGTGTGGAAAGAGTGCTATATTAAGCGTGGTGGCCATGCTCACAAAAAGAAAAAAGTGAGGCAGGAAGTGAAGAATATCAGACCTAAGGGGGCACTGACAGTGTCTAGAGCAAACTTCAAGTGGCCAACATTTTGTTTCTGATTCTCTTTTTGTGGAAGATAATGAAATACCACATGTACTTATGATAATGTTTGAAGAGCTATTTCTGAAGATTTAGATTAATAATTGCTACTTACAGAAATTATGATTGGTCATAACCATTAAATGAATATTGAAAAAATGGACTCTTCCTATCCTTGTGGGCCAATTTCCAACAGTATGCATATTCTTGGCACTGTTTTTTTCCCATGGTTGCATAGAGTTATACTTTGGTTTTCTTGTTCAGGAAATCAGCTCATTCGGTGTACCCATATGGTGCCCTAGATTCTATTGAAAAGTCAATGAATTACCTTGGTGGATGGCAGTGGACCACTTGATGTCCTCATTTTCTTTTCAGTTATTTGGTTTGAGTTCATTTTGATTGCTGAATATTAAGTCTCTGTATCTGTTTAGAATGGATGAGGATTACAGGAGCTGAGAATATGGTGGCAAAAGTCAAGAAACTAAGTCAAAACTCACAGCTGGTGCGATGAGATTTGACTACCTCGGGTGCCCATTTTCTAATGCTCCACAGAGATCTATGTACATTTGACCTTTTCTGCCCTTCTTTGTTTCAAAATCAAACTACTTCTTTAACAACTTTCTTTCAGATTAATTTTTTAAAATACCCATTGAGCATCAATTATCTATGAAACACTGTGATAGGTTTGTAAAATTAAAAAAAGTTAAAAGAATGTAATTCATGTTTTCAAGGAGTTAAGGATCCTTGGGAAAATCACCGTTAAATCTATACAACAAAATAAAAACTACTGTAACTGGTGGCATGTTATATGTGCAATAGTAAAGATAAATGTGTCTAAGGAGGTTTGGGACAGAAGGGTTAAATAGCAAGAGAAACAAGTAATACTTTTTAAAGGAAGTGATATTGGAGGAGAGCCTTAAAAATTGTGATTGTACCCTTTTCTTAGTATATACGTAAAGGAATAGAAATTGGTATGCCAAAGCAGTATCTGTACTCTCATTATGCATAATAGCCAAGGTATGGAAGCAACCTAAGAATCCATCAACAGATTAATGGAAAAAGAAAATATTATATATATATATATATATATATATATATATATATATATATATACAAAATACTCCTTTTGTTTTTATTTTAAAAAAAAGGAAATTCTGTAATTTACAACAACACAGATGAAATTGGAGAACATTCTGCTAAGTAAAATAAACCAGGTACATAGAGACATATATTACTCCATCTCACTTACATTGGAGTCTAAGAAAGTCAACCTTCTAGAAACAAGGTAAAAAGGTGGTTACCACAGGTTGGGGAGGGATGAGTACAGGAGAGATGTTGATCAACAAGTACAAAATTTTAGTTAGACTGGAGGAATAAGTTTTAGTGATCTATTGAATCACTAAAACACGTGGTTCATCCGCCAGGAGCTCAACGTCACGGCCGCAGCTGCAGCCTGAGCACCAAGGGGTACCCCTCCACGTCCCGGACGGGACGGTTCTTCCCTCCAACTGTCCCTGGAGCCAGGACGCTCACAAGAGACACCCCTGAGAGGGTGGCCACAGCCCAAGATAAAGTCATCAAGACAGAAAAGCAAAACCCGGAAAAACGACGGGCGCCTGGAACCAATCACAGCTTCGGAGGCGCAGGCGCCCCGTGTTAGGCGCCTTGTCCCGGACTTAGGACGCCTCACCTGTTTGGAGATGATTGATGACATGACTGCTTCCATTTTGCAGATGAAGAAACTGAGGCTCAGAGAGGTCACACCACCCTTGAGCCAGCCGTGGACCCCACTCCATTTCCTGCCTGCGCCTCTTCGTCCCTGATTTATGCTTTGCACTCATTCATTCCATCTGGGAGGATCCCCTCCCGACACCTGCCGGCTTCCCCAAGCTGGGGGCTCTGGGACTCTTCACACCTGCAGGGATGTCTGCACTGTCCGTGTACCTGGTAGCAGGGTATAAGAGGGAGGAGGAGGGAAAGAGTGTGTTTTGGGCTGGACCCAGTGTCCCGTTTGAGAATAAAAACGCTTCTTCCCTTGCAAAAAAAAAAAAAAAAAAAAAAATCAGAGTTAATAATAATATGTTGTATATGTTGTATATTTCAAAATTGCTAGAAGAGTAGATTTTTCATCTTTTCACCACAAACAAAAAAATTAGTTGGTGGAAACAATGGATATGTTAATTAGCCTGATTTAATCTTTCTGAAATTGACATCAAAATATCACATTGTGGCTTTCAGAGATACATAATTGCCATCTGTCAATTAAAATGTAATTTTTAAAAATTGTGATTACAAAATATGATGTGAATTTGACAGGTGAGAACTAGAGATCACTGCCTTTGCCTCACCAACTAAAGGTACAATAATAAGGCTCACAGTTTATCCTTCCATCCCATGCACTTTCAGTTGATATATGTTTCCATTCCATGTATTGCTAGCAGGTTGGTTAGAGTTTCTGTTGCCATGAGTCCATCATCCTTGCTCTTCTTTCATTTCTTTGTGACAAAAAACTCAATTTCTATAAACGTATTTTCTTATGTCTCTTTTTCTACCATTTTGTCATATTTTAGTCTCTTCCTTGATAGTTTGTTAGTTCTCTAAATTCAGTGAAACGGTGCTCTCCAAAACAAAACGACAAAGGTATCAGACCTGGAGCAAATCAAAGTTTGTTTCCCTTTTCCTCTATGATTTAAAAACAAAACAAAACAAAACAAAACAAAAAACCTGGTGGGGTGTGGTGGCTCATGCCTGTAATCCAAGCACTTTCAGAGGCTGAGGCAGGTAGATCACGAGGTCAGGAGTTCGAGACCCGCCTGGCCAATACGGTGAAACCCCATCTCTACTAAAAATACAAAAATTATCTCAATGTGGTGGTGCACAGCTGTAGTCTCAGCTGCTTGGGAGGCTGAGGCAGAAGAATTGCTTGAACCTAGGAGGCAGATGTGGCAGTCTGTTGAAATCATTCCAATGCACTCCAGCCTGAGACTCCATCTCAAAACAAAACATCTATGAGATTAATCAACAAAACCTCACAAAACCACCTGAAATGACTTGCAGAGTAATTCCTCTTTCTTCAGATTGTTGAGGACCACAATCATGGAGGAAAAAGCAGAAACTCTGAATACTGGTTGTTTCGCTCATCATTTGGCCCTTGTGTTTGCGTGTTACATAATGCAGCCAAACTTTTGGCATCACCACCTGTATTCAAGTTACATCCAGCACTTGTCAATGTCCTCCCTTCAGGTAGAACAGAGAAGGCTAATTTAGTTGTCATGTGGGACCAAAGATGTTTAGAAGTGGAGGTGTAGAATAGACAAGAAAACATGGGAGTTTCTGGAGAGATTTTGGAGAGTTTTCAGCAACAGGAAGCAGAAGGAATCAAGTAGAGCACAAATGTGTCCATCTGGAAGATAATTGCCTCTATATGTTCAGCGTGCATTCATCACCCTCTCCCTCTCAGCTCCCTCACTCTTTGATAACTACACCCTAGAAATTGACACTGTATCACTTTCATTAGTTATATTTTCGTTTGTCGAATTTTTCTCAGGATGGTGGAATGATGACTATCCTCCGGAAAAGTACATTCCATCATCAGTAGTTTATTGAAAGGCTGATAATAATTTATTCTTATCGACCTCTTCCAAAAAGTCATAGAAGGAACAGCCCACCACCCAGAAGAAAGGCATTTTTTTCTGTAATTTTAAATGTATGAAAAGAAAAAATAATCTATTTCAGCATTGACTATAAGCTGCACAGACAATAAATTGTTTTGAAGATCGATTAAGCTCCGAAGTGCTGCTGTGATTATTAACCTATGACATCAAAAACTTACTGCAATACTCTACATGTCATAAACAGAGCAATAGTGAAACATCAACAGGCACAACTACATATGGTTATAAGTTGTTCCGGTAATCTTAGGAATCTCATGAAAATGGAAGACAAAGCAGGTATTAGATAGTACAGAAATCTAGGCATTCCCATTTTAATTGTTCCTGTACCAGCAGAGGTTAATTTCAAATTGTAGCATTTTAGGAGAGACTTTGGTTCACTGTGTGTCCAGTTTTAAAACACAGTTTTCTTATGTGGAAACCTGCCTGCTCTTTCTGTAATTTTTTTTATCTCTTTTATGTAACTTTGGGGAAAAAAAAAAAAAAACACTTAATTTTACCCCTTTTCACACCCTCTATTTTTCTGTCTACTAGAATAAATTTAAACTGAATATTTAATCTACCCACTTTAGCAAGCATTTTCAATCATCAAAAAGCTGATGTGAAGGTAGCTGAATGTGAGATGAAAAACAGAATAAATCAGTAGAATTACCTAAAATGTATGTCATTCCAAAGCAAAGAGGTCAGTTCTGATCTTTTTTATACTTTTTCATATTGCCTAATTCAGTACATGGAGTATAACAGGTTTTCAGAATTTCTGGATAAAATTGGATAAAGATGAATATTCTTGTGTTATACAGATACAGTAAATTATATTTGTCACCCATTTCTTACAACATAGTCTCTAGGAAAGCAATGGGCCATCCAGCCTCTTAGAATTAAGGCTTGAAAAGTAGATTTGCTAAGGTAAATGTCAATAAGATCAGTTACAGGATCAAAGTGTTTTAGCGTATGAGACCTGGCCAGCAGTTTAAGTGAAATTGTCTCTTCAAAGTGGAACAAAGCATAGCAGAAAAAAACACTAGAGTGAGCGTTGGCTAACAGGATTCTGTCTTCCGTCACACGGTGTCACATAATTGTTTGTGCACTGGATAAACCTCTTAAACATGCTAGATCTCAATTTACTCATCTGTAAAGTAAAGCAAATTGAACCCAAAAATCTTCTATATATATCAAGGTGAATTTCTTTTTTGCTAGCCTTACTTTTATTTTGTAAACCAACCTACATGAGATATATAACAGAAGTCTTTAAAAGAAACATTTACTAATTATTTAATACTATTAATTGAAACAAAATCATGGCAAAAATGGGTCATCACATTTGACTCCTTAGTTAGGGCATTCTTTCTTCATCATATTGTTTTCCTCTGCTTGGTGTGCTGTTAGAATACGTGTGTATGTGCACGACTGTCTGTGGTCCCCCTTTGGCTGACAGGTGTGCTTGACTTTTTGTATTTCTTCACAAGCTCCACTGTGTTTGCTTACACCAGCACTTTCATGATTTCTTAGTGATAATTTCTTCTAATCTTCCAATATTTTCTTTCCAAGCTTGTCCCCAGTAAGCTCCCACGTGTATCTGTAGTACAATTTATTTCACAAATTCCAAAAAATCCCTTTCTCCATGACTCTGTTCTCTTTACTGAAAACTGAAGGATACAATGGCATTAGGTAAAATGCTAACCAGCAATTACAGTCTCTAACTTTTTTGCATTACCTTTAGTCTCCACCTTCAATCTCGTTGTGGCTATTTGACTTTGAACTTCCTTGATATACGAAATAAACAGAATAAATGCAGGATGACTGAAGATCTATATACCTGTTCTTTGCCAGGCAGAATACAATGTCTTGAAAACTGCTTCCTGCTGGAAAGAGTGCTTTGTCCATTCTACAAATAAGAAAATAGAATTAGGGGAGATACAGAAATGTTTCTTGGCCAATCTCATTCCAAGACCATTTCTAAAACTGTCCCTAAGGAGAGGAAAGAGACAGGAAAAAAAACAGCTATGAGGTGCAATGCCAGCAATTGTCCCTGAGATAGCTACTCATTTTTAAATTGATCCTTCCTTTTCTAAGAAAAATTAAGATGAAATGCAGACAATAATAAAAAACTGAAAAGTAAGCATGAAGGGAATATTTTGCTACTGAAAATCAGTATAAGTATGTGTAAAACACATTTAAGAATAAAACCAAATCCACATTTTGATTGAAAATAGATTTCTAATTGTCACATGACATAGAAGACATAATCACTGCTAAAGGTGAGGGATGATATGTGTGTTAACTACTTTGAAGACACTTTTTGACCTCTGTGTCCTATTTTTTTTTTAGCCCATTTCTAAATGGCAATGCCCTATCAAATGCTCAGATGCAAAATCTAGAGTTCAAATCATTGTCAGCACTCATCTGAACTCTTTTTTGTTCCATCTTACATTTCCAAATCACATTTATTTCATAATGTTAAACCCAAGCCAGATGAAATCCCTTGACAAAGGAATCAAACAAGTCCAAACTGATTTCTTAAGTGGATCAATAGAAACTTAACTGAAATGGATTGGGGATTTTATCAAACTTGATGTAGTAGAACACTAATAAGATCACTTACAATTCACACATATAGAACTAAATTTTCAGCACAAATTGATCTGATTACTAAGGATGAATGGTCATCTTTAATAATGGATTAAGGTGGAAAAGAATTCTTTTTTATACAAAAATGCTTTTTTAAATAAAACTCTTGGAGATTGCTTTAACTTCTTGTACTGAATTTTATTTGATTCTTAACATGGTTTGACTTACACATTTGATGCTAGAAACATTTTAATTTTTGTAATTTTATCTTCTTTATTGAGTCAGAAATATCTTCTGAAGTGTTTTCAAAAGAACAGTTTGTTAATAGCCAGAGAAGCATTATAATACATTGCACTGCTCCAATAAACCATAACATACCTAAAAACTGTTCGTAAAATAATGCAAATAATAGTTAGTAAATCTGTCAATGTGACAGAGAATTGTCTGTTTGAAATGTTTGCTTTGTCCATTTTGTGACTATTGATTTGGTAATTTAGATACATGGTTCTTGGGAGATCTGTAACATGTTAGAATTTATTAAAGTTCCTCATAAAATTTATGTATAAAAGTTTACTGATAAATCTTTCATGGGTTTGGTTTAAAAACTTAACACAGTGATGAATAAAGACTGAAGATTATATTTCTCTAAGAAAAAGAAGTCCTAATCTATCTTCCAATCCATTTGAAATATTATAAGACTGATGTATCCTCAGATCCATCTCTTCATTTCAATATGGAGTGACCAGCTTCTGCATTTGTCTCTAGTGTTGGCTACAGAATGCTCAGAACAAGTTTCACTTCTCTCCAACAAAGATGGTGTTTCAATAAAATGCTTTGCTCCTTGGATATCTTATTAACATTTTGCTAGTGAGTGCATGTGGGTGCATACTTATTCTGGACCTTTCCTTCCTAAGATTATGATGTCTGTCTCTCTCTCTCTCTCTCTCTCTCTCTCTGTCTCTCTCTCTGTTTCTCTCACCTGTATCTCCCTCTTGAAGTCTTTTACGCTGTGGAATCAGTCTCTCCAGTCTCTCCTCACTTTCCTTCCGTTTGATAAATAGACACAAAAGCAAATATCTTCTCTATGTATGAGAAAATGTTCAAAATAAGCAGCCGAGGTTTGAGAAAAGGCGTCTTGTTTGCACTCTCCTTTCCTTACTAGTTGGTGTACTCTGAATTAGAAATCCTCAAACATATTCATATTTCAGTAAGAGAATAACAACACAGGACATGCAGGCAGACTTCTTTGCTTCCAGTTTCTTAGGTGTGCTGAGTACAGTTTTCTAAACTCTATCTAAAATGTTCTCCATCTTATGTTTTAGGATGACTCACAAGAGTTCTGCATTGGAGTATTGCTAAAGACCTAGAAATTCCTATGATATATTTTCCCTGGTGTTACCTTTTCGGTTCATTTTTACCAAGAACTACAAAAATAGCTGATTTGTCTGGTATAGATTTTGGATATTTGTGGATGACTAGGACCATACCACCATAAGATCAAACATCTTTCAACATGAGAACTATGATAAATATACAAGTAAACAAGCCATTATACAGACACTCAAAGGACTTGGCATTATCCCTGTCTTCCCTGATGCCATTCTCCCTGGTTTTTCTCTCTACTCCTTACTTTTTCTTATGTTGTTTTTCAAAATACTTTGATTGTATTGTTATGACTATAGAAGTAATAATGTCCTCATTGTGAAATAAATATTTGGAAGATCTGAGAAACTATAAAAATAAAACTTAAAAAACTCATATATAATCTCATAAGTGAGAAACAATCATTATTTATGTTTTAGAAAGAACCTACTGTATATTCAAGTCTAAAAGTTCTGGAATGAAATAGTTATATAGGAAATCTCTTTCTACTTCTAGACCAAAGACCAATAATAGTCACATGTTCTGTCTACTCAAACCAAGATAAGGCCAGCTTTTCCAAAGGGAGCAGAACAAAGATTCAAGAGATTAACAGAATAGTTATCTCCATTTTTCTTAAGAGATAACTGGTCCTATCTTTATTTCACTCACCCATCCTACCTGGCTATGTGGGAAGGAATCCAAAAGGGAGAGAGAAGGTAAATATAAATGGCCCTATCACCTCTAAGAAGGAGCATGATCCAGGCCACAAATAGTACCAGACCACTCTAGCTCAGCACAGAGAAAGCCCTGCCCATTTGCAAGTGGATGATGATGCATCTTTGCCTTTGAACAATACATCTTCTACAGTTTCACTTAAGTGAAATATTTCCATCACTTCTTGAGTAAGAGTTCAAGAGGTTGTGTGAGGGGACAGAATTTCAGCTCTTTTAAGGGGCTAACACTATAATATACAAGATATGATATGAGTATAGATGGTTAAAATGGAGTAGTGGTGGCAACTGCTTAATCTGAGATAGCTGAGGGAATGAGAGATGAGGTTGCTATTTACCGTAAGGTCAAACATTATATTTTCCTTCCTGTATTGTCGCTGTAAGAGTGATGTTTCCACATCCAGACACTGCTGAACTTGGAAGCAGATATGCCACTTGTTTGGGCCTATGAAATGGTCATGAAGTGATGTAAGTTGATGAGAGGCAAAAGTTTTAAGAGCCTGTGTGTAGTCTTCCACGTCTCTTTTCTCTCTGCAGTGACACAGTTCCAGAGAGAGAAGGCTCCATCACCCTGAGTTCTACAGGGAATGCAACAAGGAATAGAGTGAGAGCTAATAAGTGAGGACGTTAGCATGAGAGAGAAATAAATGTTTATCATTGTAAATCAGTACAATTTTTGAGTCATTTGTCATTGTAGCATGACATATCCTATTCTGATGCATATAAGCCAGATGCCAAAGCTTTCACAAATTAATGAAGGACATAACTGATGATGCCGACAAGTAGTGGCAGAGCACACTGCAGCTGTAAGGACTGAGCCACAAAAGAGATTTGTTTTTATGAAAGGGTGAAAGGTTAACTTCTTAAAGGTGCATAAATTCAGATTTTTTTCATGGTGCATATGATTTTGATTTATACATTATTTTTACTTAACGTAGTACCGTGAGTATTTTTCATGTTTTAAACATTTTTGGAAAGTGTAATTTTTAATGTGTACCTGCTATCCTGTGTAGTTACTTCTCATGTCATTGGCAGTTAGTTTGTCTCCTATTTTTCATTGTCAATGAAACTGTAAAAATTATCTTCATCTTAATATTCAAATTTTGAATACAAAATTCTACAACCTTCGTAGGCTATTCATTTTTATAAAATCTTTTTTGTATTCTCCCTTGCATTCATATGTAACTCCTTGTATGTACATATCATGTTTATTATTTCCCCTTAATATCCCTTGATATTTACTCCAGTAAATTACACAGAGCTAATACATAATAATTATAACTAGCCAACAAACCAAAGTGTGCTATGGACATACTTTAACTCATAAAGAAAACTGAAAGACTGGTGGAGTGATTTCTGAACTGTATTTGTGGCATAGGTGATCTGACTGTATCAGCTTTGCTTTGTATTTACAGGAGGATTGATTCTAGCATGTGAACTGAGTTTCATTGTACATTTGAAATAGATGGCTAGGCTCTCGTCAGAGTTTAGAAGGCAATTTAAGGAAAGTGGCAAAATTCAATATTTTAATATATCCAGATTCCTATTTTCTTCCTTATTGAAGAGTGAAAGCTATTAAATACGACAGGAGTTTGCAAAATCAAAATTGTTACTGATTTAGTTATGACATAGAACATTACTGAGAATAAAGGAGAAACTAGTCTTTCTAATGAGTCATCCACAGGTGATACACAATCTGGATAATTCTGAAAGGAGGTAAAGAGAGAGAACTCAGCTTCATTCAAATTATTTTATAGGCAATACAATTAGAATCTAAATTTATCAAGTATAATGTATGTACAGGATATAGTAGAGGGAGCTGAAAATGTTAAGCAAGTCCCCTGACTTGAGCCATAATTAAAATGATAATGCCAATCCCTCAGACAGAGAAAACCAAGTTAGGTGCTGAGTCAAGAGGAAAGCCTCACTTAGATATGGACATATGAAAAAATGTGAGGCCAGAGTGTTTAACATGTGTTTCTCCATTTGTTAGTGTGGTGATAATTTGCTACACTTAACAGCCTCATTGGTACAGTATCTAATCCTACTCATTAGCTAGCTATATCCTGTGACATAAACTTACAAAAGAACAAACAAGCAGTGGAGAAAAAGGAAATGTTTATCAAGACAGTAAAGTAGTGAAAATAAATGCTTATACAATAATATGCTTTAACTCATTTGGAGTAAGTGCTGGCTATTAAATATAGTCAAAACAGATACCATGCTGTGAATTATATAGGGTCTTAAACATCTCCTTCACTGATAGTTGACTTGTTAAAGTATAATGGTGGGTGGAGAGAGGAGTATCACAATAAATAATAGAAGACAAATTCTAGGCCTGTCAGCAATGATTTCGTATGTGTTATTTTCACTTAAACACTGAAGGAAATGACAAAGGCATAAATAGAATGAAAGCTAACCTAATGAAGTCTTTTTTATACAGTTCAGCAACACTGAATCTAAACCAGACAAGAAAATGTCAGCACTTAAGTCAGACCCCAGGACCGGTTTGGCAGGATCAAAACTGAGATGGGCTTCTGGAATTGCCCTAGAGAGAATTAAAAGGGTGAATGTGTTCATGTCATCTAATTTTTGCATTTTTTCAACTTGGTGGTGCCTGCAAAATCTCTTTAGAATTATAAGGTTTACTCTGCAGTTGATGAAGATGTGCTGTAGATTAGTGACTAGTCACTGCAAAGTATTGAACATAGCAATAAATCTAAAATTAAAAACAATGAACCTCCAAAGGTTAAGAGGCCTCCAGTACAAGCTAGTCTACCTTTTATCTTCAAAAGATACTTATATCTGAACTGCAGTTGACCTAAATTTACATTGTCATTGCAAAATCAAAACAAATCCAAGCTTGCGCTGTGTTAATCTTCCACACACTGATAGTTGTCTGTGAACAAAAGTTGTTTTGATTGGTATTGAATTAATCCATTCATTTAACCCTTTTATTGAGGATGTATTTCATGTCAGACACTATGTCATGCACTGCTATAATTCAAATATTAAGTTTATCTTCCTTCCCTCTCTGTCTCAGAGACCTAGGTATATGGCTTGAATCACAAATTCTGAAATAGTAGAAAAGCCAAAACATTCTTGTATAGCCTTACTTGGTGCCATCTACTTCCAGACCCAGCACAGCCTTCTCCCATTAGGTCTCAGCTTATATCTCTCTCCTCTTCTCCCATCTTTCTCATGTCTAAAAACCAAAACAATTTTTTTCCTACTTCTTTATCAAAGTTTTTCCTACTTTTAGATATCTCTGTAACATTTCACTGGAATGTTCTAACTCAAAACTAAGTCCTCTTTCTAGTTCACGGTACCCAATAATATCTCCAGTCTCTCGAAAAGAATTGTTCAACAGAATTTTCTGTAATAATGGAAGCATTCTATATTCATATTGTCCATAGACTAGCCACTAACCATTTATGCCTATTCAGCATTTGAAATGTGGCTAGTATAATTGAGGACTGACTTTTTAACTTTCTAAAATTTTAATTAATTTAAATTTAAATAGCTACATGTGGCTAGTGGCTACCATTCAGGACAGAACCACTTGATACAAAGTAATTTCTACTAGACCTTCAAGTACTTGCTTAATAGTCAGAGCTTATTTGCAACCATGTCACCAAGCTTTTCTTCATAGACCTCATTTTCTTCATATTAAATATTTCAATCTCTTAACAAAAACTACAGAGTACTGAATTGTCAAACCAAACTCACATAAATTGGATATTTTCCCCAGTATCAGGTTTTCATAATTTTGAGTTTAAAATAATCGATGGCACAGGCAAAGCAAAGCAAAGTCCAGATCCCCTAGTTTAGCTGAACTGGTGTCTTCTCACCAGATCAGAATACTTTCTGGCCCTGATTAACTTAGGTAATCTCTAATAACATTTGCAACAACACTACATACACAGACAACATATCTTTTATCATGCAGTATCTCCATTTTATACGAAAATAGCTTTCATAAAATTCCTTAGAAAGTGTTGGCCACACATCCGGAGATTTCATTCCTAACAATTGACACTTCGCCATAAGCAATCATTGACAGACCAGGTGCCTCTGCTCAAAGCATTCCATAGATAAAGACTTTACCATTACTAAATACAATTAGTATGGCTCTCAATAGATCTGTAATTTGAATGTGTATAAGACTCAGCTGCATTGCTTTTGTTTTTTCTTGGGAGCATTTTCCAGGCCAAAAAAAAAAAAAAAAAAGAAAATAGATTCTACTGATGCTTAACCATTTTTTTCAAGAAAACGTGTGTTCATTTATGCTAAGTTATATATTCAATAGTTAGGCAGCTGTGGTGAGAAAGTATTCCTGGTTAAGGATCATCCAAAATGCAGCTCCATGTTCGTACTAAGTTCATCAATTCCACAGAAGCACTAAAAATAAAATCTTAATATTGAATGCAGGTTACCTACCCTATGCTCATCTATATTTTTGATGTTGCAGAACAAGTCCCTTGGTGGCCTTGGCAACCCAGCTTTTCCTCCCTTTCTCACTTTAGAATAACTATAGAATATGCTGGGGATATAACATCTTGGAATAAGAAGGAATTGACTAGAATAGCTTGGACTCTGTTCTCACCTGATGCTTGCAATGCTTTAGCTCAGCTAGTCAAGTTACCATTGGGTATAAAACCCAGGGTAGAGTGCCTTTCAGGGTCCCTCAGCTGTGGTATGACATAGGGCACATGCATATGAGGCTTCATCCCCACTGCACAGTGTTCCTGAGCCTTAGGAGACTGATTTACCATGAACCCTAGGTTTCTATTGTCCCTTGCTGCCCATCTATGAGTCATAAAATTGCTTCACTTGTGTGAGTGTTTCACTGGAATCATGCAGGAGGATTGATACCAGTAACAGGAACTAACAAAGTGTTTAGAGCCCTTTCCTAAGACCGACGCCAGCACACAGCAAACCCACTTCACCGATGTCCAGTATGGTAGCCACTGGCCATATATGTCTATTGAGTACTTGAAATGTGGCTAATCCAAATTGAGATGTGCTCTAAGTAAAAAATGCACACCAGTACAACAAGGAAATGTAAAATATTTTGTTAATAATTTCTATATCATTTACTAAGAAAACAATATTTTGCATATATTGTGTTAAATAAAATATGCTGTTAAAATAATTTTACCTATTTATTTTAGTTTTTTTTTTTTTTTTTTTTTTTTTTTGAGACTGAGTTTCACTGTTATCGCCCAGGCTGAAGTGCAATGTTGCAATCTCTGCTCACTGCAACCTTCACTTCCTGGGTTCAAGGGATTCTTCAGCATTAGCCTCCTGAGTAGCTGGGATTACAGGCATGCCACCACCATGCCCAGCTAATTTTTTTTTTCTTTTTTTTTGTATTTTCAGTAGAGATGGGGTTTCACCCATGTCAGCCAGGCTGCTCTCAAACTCATGACCTCAGGTGATCCGCCTGCCTCAGCCTCCCAAAGTGGTGGGATTACAAGCATGAGCCACCACGCTTGGCCTATTTTTACTTTTTTAATTTGACGTGTAGTAGTTGAAGTGCCTGTGGAAACTCAAGCCAACAGGAGATATCTAGCAGGTGTGTTGCTATTTTGACCTGAAACCTTTATGGAAATGCTGGTAGTAGTTTAAATTTGGATGAAGGGAGCCTTTAGGGAGAAGAGTTGAAACCATGTTGTATAAAAACACACAGGGAAGATTGACAGTGAGAAGAGCAAGAGGAAGCCAACATTTTAGAGATATTTCGGAGTTGAGAAGCCTTCTGTGTTTATTGTCAGAAATGAAAAGTTGAGAGAGAAGAGTGTCTCAGGGGCCAGGAAAACAGAATTAAAAAAGAAGGTTTTTACACTGTGCTCCCAAAGTCCCACTGGGGGGTTATTATGTTTTGTAACAGCAGAGAGGGGTGAATAGATGTGGCTCAATGTCTTTCGCCAAAATCAGAGTAAGAGTGCTTTTCTTGATCAGTTTCCACTTTTCCATAAAATTTTATTTAAATAAGCAGTTTTGTGACAAAATTACATTTAAATTTTGAGTATAATATTTGATGTAGAGTGAATGATGAATGTCACCTGGTTACTTGGCTGGGGCAAACTGTGAATGTAGCCAAAAAGATGCAGCTACTAGGTGGCTCACGCCTGTAATCCCAGTACTTTGGGAGGTGAAGGCAAGTGGATCACTTGAGGTTAGGAGTTCAAGACCAGCCTGGCCAACATGGTGAAAACCCACATCTACCAAAAATATTTAAAAAAAATTAGCCAGGTGTGGTGGCCCACGCTTGTAATCTCAGCTATTCGAGAGGCTAAGGCAGGAGAGTTGCTTGAACTTGGAGGCAAAGGTAGCGGTGAACCAAAATCATGCCACTGCACTCCAGCCTGACAGAGTGAGACTCTGAATCAAAAATAAATAAATAAATAAAAGGAGAAAAAAAAGATTCAGCTACTAATTATGTTCATCAATTCACATAATTAATCATATATATTTTTGTTCTTGTTCTCATAGCCTCTATACATTGCTATATAGTGGTGCTTTTCATATCTAGTATCCTCGTCTGGATTGTGAATACATAAAATATCTCTCCAGTGATTTTCATCTTTGTATTGCAAGTGTCAAAAGATGAGGAAAACTTTATTCACTAGACCTAATCTTAAGGTGAAAACTGCCCGATTTCAGGAAGAGAGACAAATCTCAAAAGCATACTCAAACAAAATAAGACACTCATTGAACTATTTAGCAGGAGAAAAAGAGATAGTTTGTTTTTGGGAAGAAAAGAAGAAAAGAAATAATGAATAAAGAAGTAAGGGAGAAAATGGGTATGAAAAGAGAAGGCAGGGCTTATGATGTGATTCTGTGACTCATACATTGTCAATAATGTTTCTACACATACAAATCCTTTTCTTAACTGATAAAGCTTCTAAATTTTATATTATGCTAATGCAGAGCAAAACACAGACAGTGTGTATAGAGTAGACATTTGGAGGAAGTCAATGAAAATGGATTATCTGGGAATTTGAAGAGATGATGAAGAGGCTTTGAACTTCATAGGCCAAGGGTATTTGGAATAGGACTTTTTAGACTAGAGCTGGCCAGTAAAAATCTAATGTGAATCACAAAGTGCAAGCCACATATGTAATTTTAAATGCTGTAGTTGTCACATGGAGTTGTCCACATGACTCAACATTATAGTCTTCACACCTGAATAAGTTTCTCTCTAATATGCTATGTCTCAGTGGATAAACATCGCTACTTTTTTCTTGTTTGTTTACTTTTTAATTTTTATTTTATTGTACTTTAAGTTCTGGGATACGTGTGCTGAACATGCAGGTTTGTTACACAGGTACACACGGGCCATGGTTGTTTGCTGCACCTGTCAACCCATCATCTAGGTTTTAAGCCTTGCATGCATTGGTTATTTGTTAGGTATTGGAGGGTCCCCTTACCCCCTACCCTCCAGTAGGCCCCCGTGTGTGATGCTCCCCTTCCTGCATCCATGGAACACCACTATTTCTTAAAATTAAGTAAATTGAATACCTGGGAGTATTTTACTGTCTCCCTCACTCATCCCATGCCATCTTCATAAATTAATAAATTCTCCTAAATGCTTTTTGAATTTAGTCCCTGGGATAGACATAATAATGGTCCACTAAAGATGTCCATATCCGAGTCCTTCAAGCATGTGAAACTGTTTTCTTAGGTGAAAAAAAAAAAAAAAAAAAAAAAAAAATTGCACATGTGATTAAATTGAAGCTCTTGAGATAAGGAGATTATTCTGGATTATCTCAATGAGCCAAACCCAACATAATCACAAGGATCTTCATAAAAGGAAGGCAGAAGGATCACAGAGAAGAAGATGTGACAACAGAGAAAGAAGCCAGAGGTACTCAAAAAAGAGGCCTTAAGCCAAGGGATGCAGGAAAACTGGAAAAGGCAAAGAATCAGATTCCTTCCCCCAAACTGGCAAGAAGAAACACAGCTCACAGCTCTGCTGATACCTTGATTTTAGCCCCATGTCTACAGCCTGGGTTAGGTGCATATCATGTTGTAACCACTCAAAGGGGTTCACCTTGCCCACTGCCTACGGAGACCCGATTTATCGAGACAGTGGAATTGCAATAGAGAAAGAGTAATTAATTCACAGCTGGCTGTACAGGAAACTGGAGTACTATTATTTTTACTTAAATCAGTTTCTCTGAGCATTAGGGGATCTGAGTTTTTAAGAACAATTTGGTGGGTGAAGGAAAGCCAGTGAGTTGAGAGTGCTGATTGGTTGGGTTGGAGATGAAATGATAGGGAATTGAAGCTGTCCTATTGCACTGAGTCAGTTCCTGAGTGGAAGCCACAAGATCAGATGAGCCAGTTTATTAGTCTGGGTGAAGTCACCTGATCCATCAAGTGCAGGGTCTGTAAAATATCTCAAACGCTGATTTTAGGAGCAGGTTGGGGAGGGTCAGAGTCTTGTAGCCTCCAGTTGCATGACTTCTAAACCATAATTCCTAACCTTGTGGCTAACTTGTTAGTCCTGCAAAGGCAGTCTAGTCTGTAGGCAAGGAGGAGGTTTGTTTTGGGAAGGTCCTGTTATTGTCTTTGTTTTAAACTATAAACTAACTTCCTCGCAAAGTTAGTTCAGCATACACCCAGGAATGATCAAGGACAGTTTGGATGTTAGAAGCAAGATGGAGTAGGTTAGGTCAACTCTCTTTCATTGTCTCAGTTATAATTTTGCATTGGTGGCTTCAATGTCTTGCCTAGAGCAATTACCACAAACTATTGTCACCCTTCTTATGTGTTGATTCTCTATAATCTACTCTGTTCAAATACTCAGGGTTTTCATAGAGCTTTTACTTGCTTGTCACCCAAAGAAATCGTATACAGATTCCTTACCAAGTCCTATATGCTACCATCTGACCTGGTCTTTGCCTACATCTGCAACCTATGTCTCTCCTCTCTGCCTCTAACACTGCTTAAGACCCCTGTGCACTTTGTACAATATTTTCATTCTGACTTTGCACATGTAACCAATACGTACAGCAGCTGGAATACTTTTCACAATTCAAACCTCCCATATCCCTTTGCCTGGTTAGCTTTTAATGCCTTGTTTATAAATCATTCCCTCTCGAATCTCATCTCTATGCTCCCTAGGTAGGATTAGGTACTACTATCGTGCCTCCACGATGCCCCATTCATGCCTCTATCAGGCCCTTAAAGCACTATCTTACATTTGTTTACAGATCTCTCTTTCATAGATTATAAATTACTTGAGAAAAACTGTATATGTTTGAATGGACAACACTCAATCTGGGACATAGTAGTTGCTTTTTGTTGTTGAACGAGTTAAACTATTGAATTAAAGTATATGATACGGCACATCTATAAAAAAGGTCAGTTTCTAGAAAAAAGAAGGGTATTTTTTGAAAAAATAAGGGAATTATTTAACAGCAAATTAAAATAATATTAAGAAACAGTGAAAGAAACATGTCATCAGTAAAAAAAAAGTTAATGAATGTTATAAAATACCACAACTTATTTAGTTATTGATAATCTGGAAAATCCTTTTACAATAGGAAACGTTGTATAGAGCAAATCAGGGTTTCAACAGTAAATTTCCAGTTTAAAGACACAAATTGACATTGTGTTTGTATAATGCAGATAAGAATCATGTTTGATAAATGAGGGAAAACAATTTTATAGGATAACGCAATGATTTAAAATCCATATTCGTATTAAGATTCAATGAAAATCTCTGGAAGGATCTTTCATTGCCACATTCATTTTATTATACGGCTAAAAAGTTAATAGGTTCATCTCAAGGCTTCTTGTTGTAGCTTCATCTTCCAAAGCGTTAAAGGAAAATTGTGGAGAGTATCTTATTTGAAAATTACACTACCTGGCCACTGCAAATTATTAGGTTATAGATTCTGCCAGAAAAGCCCAGAAGTGAGAGAGTCTGTTCTGTACTTGTTTTTTCTCAAACCTAAAAAATAGTAGTAAATTCTCTGGACAGTGAAGCAGGGAATTGCAATGCTCTATGGGTGAGACAGACTTGTTAACATGGAAAACTAGCCATCTTTCTTCTTTTTCTTCATTTTTTCCTCTCTCTCATTTAAACTTCAGATGCATAAATAACTGAAGAAGCTGTGCTATTTTAAAACATGCACTGACGATTTTTCATGGGTACCTGCATTGATATCACAGCCTCTTAGTATTATTGTAATTTGCTGATTAATAATGCCCCTTTCTTTCTAAAAACTGACTTTAATGGAATACATTATTGCATTTAATATGTGCAAAATTTTAATTTTTGTTAATCCTATTCAGCGTTTCCTCAGTTCATGATCCCTTCTCTTGCTGAACCCGTGCAGACCCTCGCCTGGTTGTGTTGCTGCTTTGTTTTTGTCGTCGTTATTTTCCTCCCCGTGGCCACAGCTCCATTCCACCTGCCTTTTAAATTTCCCTCTAAGAACTGCTTTAGATAGAACCTAAAATACTGGCTTGCTGATTTTTCATTATCATCTACTTCTAAGTATTTTGTAACTCCTTTTTTCTACCCTAAAGATTTAACAATTATTTTTTGAGCCCGTATCTTGCTCTGTCACCCAGGCTGGAGTGCAGTGGTGTGATCTTGGGTCACTGCAACCTTTACCTGGGTTCAAGCAATTCTCCTGCCTTAGCCACCCTAGTAGCTGGAATTACAGGCATGCACTACCTAGCTGGGCAAATTTTTTTGTATTTTTAGTACAGACAAGGTTTCACCCTCTTGGCCAGGCTGGTCTTGAACTCCTGACCTTGTGATCCACTTGCCTCAGCCTACCAGTAATTGTTGTATTCTTGGTAGAGATGGGGTTTGGCCATGTTGGCCAGGCTGGTCTTGAACTCCTGACCTCAGGTGATCTACCAGCTTCTGCCTTTCAAAGTCCTGGGATTACAGGCATGAGTCACCATGCCCAGCCAATAGTATATTTTTAAGATGGCAGACATGTAGGATTTTAAGCTATCCTTTTGTTGTTAATTTATAATTTTGTGTATTATTGCCACAGTCTCTCAGATATTGAATTCTTGAAACTTAATTACTTTTCACTGAGTCCCAGAAGCAATTCAGTTTTTGTGAACGGTCCATGGATATTCAAAAACTGTATTTGTTTATTAGGAATTAAACACCTATACTAATATGTGAGGTAAATATATATAAATATTTATATTAGTAAGCTTAATGTTAAACATGTCTATACACATTTAAAACATTCTATACATTCATGTTTTGTCAGTTTGATCTAAGCCATTTTTGAGAATGTGTTAAAACCTCTAACTGAAATTGGAAATGCATCCACACCTCTCTGTTGTTCTGCCCACTGTTCCCACCACTCCTCACCTGACAAAACAGAAATTTCTGAAATCAAGGGGAAAGGGGAATTGTTAATTAGAAGTAGTGGCTAGTAATCATTTTTACTAGCTACGACCTTGTGGCAGGATTGTTGAAATGAGGCCTATTATTTGACTTGAATTGCTTTACCATTTGCTGGATTTTCCCTTGGTGAGAAAATCTCCCAAATTATAATTCACCCTTAACATCCCTCTACGGCTAGATGAGGCAAACGCCAGTATGCCCTGTGGCCAAAGAATAGCTGAAGAACCAAGTAATATTCATCATCAATTCTCCCATGATGAGAGTTCCTTCTGTTTTTGTCCAAAAAAAAAAAATCAATATTTATGAATAGATTAACAATAAAACACTTGGTGACCAAAGAACAGGAATAATTTTAAGAGGCTTTTATGTAAAAGTGTCTAAAATGTGCCAGACACTTACTGTGTGCCTTTGGACCAACTATTTAACTCCACATTGCTTCATTGTAGCGTAGACCTCATAAAGTGGCATGAGGGTTGAATAACTTAGTATAGTTAGTGCTCAGAATGTGCTAAAGTCATATAGTATCCATTTGATAGTCATTAGATGTTATTGGCTGCATTTCGCTTTTTGTACTCTTTCCACTTTCTTGATTTATTCATGTTTTGTGTAACTGTGTATGTGGCGTGTGTGTGTGGTGTGTGTGTATGTAGAGGAAACCTTTTATAGGCATTATATCTCACGGAATTTCACTTCTTTAAAATCAGTCACTCATCTACTTGTGTAGGGACCTTAGAACAATTTTGGACTCTATTTTGAGTGAGAACTTAGTATTTGTTACTGGGACTAAAGATTTGAGCCTTTGAGTTGTTCTGTTGATTGGGGAAGATGTATAGCCTTAGGCATTACAGAGCGAAAGCCAGCGCGTGGAAGAATAGAGGTATAATACAGCCACCTAGAGACACAGAGATAAGAAATAGAGAGAGAATAACGCCTGGTTTCATATCGTTTTCCATTTCCAGATTTTCAGCCCCTCTGAGGCCAGATGGCGTTCCTGACAAAGGGTTTTTCAAGACATTGCTATATTCTTATATATATACTCTTTTTTGCTTCAATTACTTTTTGGTTTCTGTTATTTGCATCTAAAAGGGTATCAAACAATACAACCCAATCGTAATAGATCATAACAAGCTTGGTAAGGCTGAAAATTGTGTCCTTGACTGCTTCTGGGATCCGAAGATAATACAGTGATCATTGTTTGACATCTTTTCACTCACCATGTATCTGAAACACAAAGCTCAGGATGTCTGCCAACCATCCAACTTGAACAAATTTGAGAAATAAAAGATGACATCAATGAAGGTATTCTGAAACTACAATAAATTGTTTCATCATCTAAAATAGACATTCATCTTAGATCCAAAGATTCTTAGTAGATGCCCACTGCTCTTTTCCCTTTTAGTTCTCCTGCCTCATTTCATTTCCTACCCAGCTCATGCAAGCTTATTCCATGGGGCTATGCACTTCCATTTGTACACTCTCACTGATGGAAAGCCGTCAGTTCACATCATCTTCAACTGGCAATTTCATTTCATCAAAAAGTGTATGTTGAGACTAATATTTTCCAGATACCCTACTTGAGTTAGTTTGGGGCTACAAAGTGCGATAAGCCTGGTTTCTGAACCCAAAGTGTCGTCTCTCTGCAGAGTATGCCTAAGTGTGATAAGGTGGGGAGGAGGAGATGGTTCTTTTGCATTGCTTGTTGCTTGCCTTCATTAAGTAGTACATTTAGGAAATACTCTTGGCCTCTTTTTAGAATAGTAGTGTCTTAACCTTATAGGTGAGTTTGGTAGAAAAAAAAAAAAAGCCCTGATTTTATATGTTTTCTTCTTGGGAAGCAGTCTGACCACAGAGGCATCAATTCTGCTGGGCATTAATTCACACTCCAAGTTTTACAGGGTCAAGGATCCATGGGAAAAAGGTTGAATGGTACAAGGCTGCCTACGGTTGGATGGGCAAATTTTTCTAGACCTAGAGTTCAATGTTAGAAAGTTCACTTGTTCGTAGCTATGAGTCATATTCTCCTATGTTAGCTGTATCTACATGGCAGTGATATTTTGTTCTTCTATCCACCTTATAATTTAGATGTATGTCTTAATTGATTTATGGACCAAGAGGAAAAGAGTGTTATTGTTAAGTCTCCTCAAGAACATTAACAATGTGTATCTCACCTGAGCTTTTGCTCTGTAATCTAATAATCAGGAGATATATCCAGATGGATTTTTTTTTCTTTTTTCTTTTTTCTTTTTCTTTTTTTTGAGATGGAATCTGGCTCTGTTGCCCAGACTGGAATGCAATGGCACGATCTCAACTCACTGCAACCTTCACCTCCTGGATTCAAGCGATTCTCCTGTCTCAGCCTCCTGAGTAGCTGGGATTACAGGCACCCACCACCATGCCTGGCTAATGTTTTGTATTTTTAGTAGAGATGGGGTTTCACCATGTTGGTCAGGCTGGTCTTGAATTCCTGATCTCAAGTGATCCACCCACCTCGGCCTCCCAAAGTGCTGGGATTACAGCCATGAGCCACTGTGCCCGGCCCCAGATGGAATTTTCACCACCTCAAATTCAGCACTTCACAAATGGAAATGTGTGCCAATCTCCAATCATTCCATAAATAAATAAAGGGAAATCAGAAGTGTATCACCCAGCATGCCTGTTTCAGTCACATTCTTCCCTAATCATCAACCCATTCAGCTGAAACCTCAGCGTCACCATGACTCATCCTCTTCTTCCTGGGAAGTTAGGCACAGAGTCCTTTTGGTTTTTTCTTCAGAAATGTTTCATTTCTCAGCTTTCATCACTAATCTCAATCTAGACATCTTCAAGCCTGTTCATTGCAAAAGCTCATCAGCTGTGTTTTGCTGATTCTAGATTTTTCCTTATAATCTCTCCAGCAGAGCTGACAATATAACCTTGCTCGGTTGCCACTCTTACCACATTATTCCCACCAAAAATACCTTCAGTGACTTCCGTCTTCAGATCAAATTCTTTTTCCTGTTTTAAAGGCTCTGCCATAAGTGAATATAATACACTCAACCTCTTCATATTCGTCATCCTCTATTCTGCTTGGATTTAACTCTTCTATAAACCAAAAGCATGGTCCACTATTACTGTATGTCTTTACTCAAATTGTAAACCACACATATATCATCATCCGAAATCAACTTCCACCCCTCTGTCAATCACCTCCAAATATTTAAGGACTCAAGCAAAGCCCAGCATCTCTTATCCATTAACTTATTTGCAATTGTAACACACGGTTTCACAGTTAATCATACACCGTATTAAACTGTGTATTCCTGTGGTTTTATTGACTCATCTTTATCCAAGCTGAATTACTCTAAGGTCCTGAGGCTGAAGAGTCATGGTATATTTTCTACATCTAAAATTAATTGTTAATCATATAGTATATAAAAAGTAATATTTAATAATTGATTGCCTTATAAATAAAACTAAGTAATTACCTTAACCTAAGAGATGGCTTGATTCAACAGTTTGAAATTCGAGACATTTGATAATCAAAATTTCTACTCTGATCTCTGATTTTCTCTGTTGCTTTAGGCAAGCCATTTTAGTTACTTTGGATTTATTTTCTTAATTCAAAAATGGAAGACTTGCCATCTGTCTTATTCACAGACACAGGTGAGAAGTATCCTAGTCAATACAAGGCACATAGCTAATACAAAGTTTAATAAAAATGATAAATAACACCTATTACTAAATTGAACCATTGTTCAATTTCTTCTGCCCTTTCAGTCTTTGATTCAATATTCTTTCATTGAAATCTGAGAGGTTTAATTTGAAAAAAGTGTTTTACTAATAATTGTAGACTTTCTACATTCACTTTTTTTTATCATTAGGCACACCTGAATGATATCAAATTATTCTTTTAAGGAAATCAATATATACTAAAAATGCATAGAAAAACATCTGGCAATAACATTTCAGGTAAGGGAAATTTGAGTATGAGAAAACTATATCATACAATTCCCTGTTTTTTATAGAAACTTTCTTTAAATAATTTAAAATAATGTTTTCTTTATTTTTTAATTCCCTAGGCAAAATTGTTGTTCTCTTGCTACAAGAACCACTTTTCTTTTTATTGTGAGTTATGAAGAATAGAAAAAAATGAAAAAAAATCATTGTCTGAGTCTCTAAAGAATCAGAAAGAGCTTTAAATAATTTTACTATATTGAAGATTTTTGTAGTAAATTATTAAAATCAAATAAATGCCTTTACTTGAGAGACAATAACTTTGTTAGCAACACATCATGTTAAGTAGGTTTTGTTTAGTATTTACGTGTGGGGAAAAACATAGATTTTTAGGCTAGGCATGGTGGCTTATGCCTGTAATCCCAGCACTTTGGAAGGCTGAGGCAGGCAGATCACTTGAGATCAGGAGTTTGAGACCAGCCTGACCAATATGGTGAAACTCTATCTCTACTAAAAATACAAAAATCAGCCAGACATTGTGATGCACACCTGTAATCCCAACTACTTGGGAAGCTGAGGCATGACAATCCCTTGAATTCCAGAGGTGGAGGTGGTAGTGATCCAAGATTGCGACGCTGCACTCTAGCCTGGGCAATAGAGTGAGACTCTGTCTCTCAATCTCTCTCTCTCTCTCTCTCTCTCTCTCTCTCTCTCTATATATATATATATATATATATATATATACATACATAAAATTAATAAATAGAAGTTAAAATTATATTTAAAAATCAAAACACCAGAAGAATATTTCTTTCCTAAAATATCACAAATATTAGAGCTAATAATCTGTGAGTGTCCAACAGTGTAGATCAGATATAACCTATCAGAGAGGAGGGAAACATGCTAAGGAGAGACGAAATTCCTAGAAATAAGGTTTCTCACATTTCTTAATTATATATTTCCTCCATTTATTTTCTCTTTCCAAATATGTGTCTTAAGCCCATTGCAATTTACAATGATAATAAGAATTTTTTTTAAAAAGAAATACAATTCAAATCCTTTTTTTTTCTTATTTACTATTTAAAAGAATTCTGTGTAGATGTGAGAAGGAACGACTGGAAATTTTGATAAAGTTCACTGTTTATATCACCTGTGAATTTCACTTGCCTATGCTGTCTCCATTATATTGGTGAAGACTGAAATCTAGAATATTGCCTGGTAAGTGCTCTATACTTGCTCCTCCTCAAGTGAATTCTGCACTTTGCCCCTGTACTCTGGTTGTGCTCGTCTTTCATCTATTTCCTTAAATAAACCTTGTTTATTCTGGCTTAAGGTTGTTGTCACATCATTCACTTTGCCTGTAACACTCCTCGCCCTGCCTCCTCTTATCTGGTTAATGAGCATTGATCCTTGATAGCAACTCATACTACTTCCTCAGGAAAGCCTTTGCCAACTTCCCAGACTAGATCACATCCACCTGGCGCTACTGTTTTACCGCACCTGAGACTAATCCTACTTTGTGACTATCCATTTGAGGGATTACTCTCCCCAGCTAGACGGTAGGTTCATGAGGCAGAGGCACTACCTAAACTGTTATCACTGCATCCCCAGCACTTACAATATTGATGGCCATAGGGGAATTGCTGAGTGAATTTTTGCTGAAGAACTAAAGTTCTTTAAATGAAGAACTAAACCTTGACTGTAGATTATTGAGTAACAAATTGTGAAAGGAACATGGCAATGTGAGAATTAAAAGTGACTTTAAGTAAGCTGAAGGCAATATTCAGAACATCAAATAAAATTTTATGGTGTTCTTAGATTTTAGAAAACAAAATATATGATCATAATGATATGTTATACAGTTACAATGTTAATTACTGTAACAGAAGTAAAAATAGTTTATTTTTAATACAAAGGAAAACTAGAAGAAAATAACTTGCCCAGACATCTCAGAGTTATCTTCAACTACACTTACTATTTTATCATAGCTGGAGAGCATTTCAATGTTTTTAGTGTTTAGCTTGCATTAACACCTCCAAAATCTTGTTTTATACCTTTCAGAGATTAATAAATGTTAGAAGCTAAAATTTGTAAGGAATTGAATCCTAATTACATTTTTATTTCTGAATTCTTCCAAACATCAAATATGTTTTAGATCATAGTTTTAGCCACTGCACACTGGTGACCAGGTGTTCTTAAGCTTAAGACCATATTAAAAAAAAAAAAAAAAAAAAAAAAAAAAAAAAAAAAAAGACCTGACTTTCAAAGTCAGATCTCTAGGGAGTCTGCAGATGTAATTGTTAGGGCATGTAGAGATAAAAGCAACAATACACTTACCCACCCACCCAAAGCCTGCTTGTCCCAGCATGCATAATCATCTGGAATCCTTATAGATTAAACATTGCCTACCAATTTAAGAAAAAATGTTTATATGTATTCTCGGAACAAAAGTCTATCTGAACCTGAACCAGCATGTTTAAAAACTTAATGACAGATGTTTAAAAGCAAATCATTAGACATTATATATTTTCATTCAATACATGTCATATTTATTAATTTTTAAATAAATATATCTACCTATGTCATGGATTGGATTTATTTTCAAAACTGTATACCTTTAATAGATGTGAAAGTTATTGGTTTCTTTTCTCATTGTTCTCCTAAAACATTTTACCAGGGAAAACTGTTATTTAATCTTCCATATTTATTTACAAGTAAAATTTGGTCATCAAAAAGTTTAAGTTTCTTTCTGCTCAACATTTCAGACAGTTAATTTTTTTCAAGATATGTGAAAAAGATATTGAATCAAGAATTTAAGGACCTAAATAATTCATAAAAGATAATTTGACTAAATATTTCCTTCATCAGGACCTACCTACCAATGGTGGTAGAGAAACTTAAATTGACTCAAACTTAAACTTCCTGGTCAGCTTGCTTTTGTTCTGCAGGTAGATTTTATAGAAATTCTATTCCCATAAAATCTAATGGATTGCTTAAATTTAGAAGTAACAAAACTTGCTTCTGTGCTTATCATAAAAAAGCTTACTCTGCCACCTAATGAATGTCATTCATTCATGCATGTACTTAATGGATTTATACATTTAATAAACATTAATTGAGCACTCACTATGCTTCCATTTGGCAAAAGAAAAAAAAAGCAGCAAGTTCAGGCAGAAAAGTGAGGCCAGTAAATCAATTAATTACAGCAGTATACAATGAGATCCACAAAAAAGATGTGCTCCAGATGATGAGTTCAGGCATCAGGTATTAAAGCAAGTTGGGGAAGGCTTCTGGAAGAGTTCACTTTTGGACTTAATCTTAAACGTTGGGTAGAAGATATATGTGGAATAAGGACATGGGAGCTGGAGAGAAAAGTACAATTGCTGTAAGAGTCTTTGGTGTGTAAAAAGAAATAATGGTACCATGTTTTGCTGCTGTTGAACTACTGAGAACACATTTAATATGGCGGCCGAGAATGTGGAAAGCTGGAGAAAGAAAGGTGGCAGGTGATGGAAACCCCTGTGTGTTATATGGAGGAGTTCGAATCCACAAAAAATAAATAAATAAATGTGAAACCATTGAACATTTTGACCTCATTTGAGTTTCGGGAAGAACATTCTGGGGAAACATGTGAAAGAGTAAAGAGACAAGAGGCAAAATTCTTGTTAAAGGCATGAAATGAAAAGATTCTGAACTTGTACAGGCAGAAATAGAACAAGAGCTAGAATAGACCAGGGGACAGAAAGATATAGACCACGAGAAAGAAGAGTGTTTATAGGAGACTGTATCTGCCACCACTTTCAGTTTTTAGTTCAGGAAACTGGTGTGAAGTCAGATGCTCCAACAAATTCATGGAACCAGTGATCAATAAATTCAATCATTAAAACTAAGGCCTTCAATTTAAATGAATATACACTGCTTAAAAAGAAAGCAAAACACAATATGTATTATGTAAACTATCAAATCTTTATTTAAATTTCCATTTAAAATATTTTCAAGTAAAAATATGACAAAAATGGTTATAAAAAGGTTGAAGCAACTAGAAGCATGACAGATATAATACATATAAATACAACCAAAATTCAGTTCAATGCAAAGTTGAAGGACATCATATTGCACCAAAATTTATTCCGTACAAAAGCACATGCATCAAGTTTCCATAAGAGGAAAACACACTTATTTCATAGCATCTTACCACTTACACAAATAGCCTGTAAACACCATCTGGCATTGTGATTGCTGCACCAGAACTCTCCCCAGAGGGAAATCATTTAGCTGGAGAAGAATCCATTTTATTTCACATATCACATGCTTGTGCAGGCATCAGTGCCAAGGAACCTTAAAAAACACAACACAGTCCACAGATGAAAGTCTCTCTGCACCGTTTATAACTTCATAGATAAATATCTTAGTTCTCTTAATATGATTGGAATGTAGATGCAGAAATGAAATGTAGTTTTGCTCTTTAAGAATTTATCAATCAGTAGAAGACATTGTATTAAATTTGTATAAAATACACACAATCCCCTTTACTAAGTTTCATAATCACAATGCCAGAAGGAAGAAACCCTGCTTGAGTTGAGGACCAGTTAGATGCTGAGGATCACTCTTTCTCAACTGGATCCCTTTGTTCTTGTGTTTTCAATCACCAGACTAAACCCACGATGCCCCTGCAATTCTGGGAATGGTATAAGGTCGTAACTAATGCATTCCAGATCTAAGTTAGGGATTTGGCTGGTCTATAAATTACAACTTAAGCACAGATCAAACAGATGGCTGCCAACACAACCCTCAAGGGTAACCTGAGTTCCAAGACTTTCCCACTGGGCTAAATGGATTCCACTGCTGCAAATTATAAATGCTTGTCACAGAATATGAAAGTTATTTAAACACATTCATAGATAGTACCTAATAATATGTTAATATAAACATAACAACACACATATTATTCTACCCCTTGGCAACTGAAAATGAATTTACCATTCCTAGGCCAAATTTTTAGACAAAGCTTTCTAAAGCCATTTCAAAAAAGTAATTCAGATATACTTGCAATAAAAAGACATAAAAGATTCATCCTGAGATGAATTCTGAGTCAATAACTAAAAACCATTTCTACCAGTGCATCACTACCATACAATCCATTCTACGCAAGCTGTATAAATATTGAGTCAAATCCTGTCAGAAAATTAAGACCCAATAAGTTTGCCAAATATTCATTACAAAAGGCCATTTGTCTTGCCTTTTTCTGACATGTGCATACTATAAAATCACAGGTAGCCAACATTTATTATCAGTAAAAAAAAACAGCAACATTTGTTCACCTGTTTCGCATAGGGAGAAAACAATATACTTCATAGCACTAAGTGATACACTCTTAACATATATGATGCTTATGTTTGCGAAGTTCCCAAATGTTGAGAAGTACTACTGAAAACTCATTACTACTGTGCAAAGATAAAAATTTGGGGCCGATCTCTGTATTCAAAATAACCAAAATATATTTTAAAGCAAAATATATCCCAATACTACTATAGACTCTAGGAACTGTCCTAAGAGAGTAAAATGACATTTCCTCTCTGAACATGAATAACATCAAAGGAAGAACCCAGTTCTTAAGGCTTAAGTAGGAAATTTATAGAAATTTGATTTATAGCAGTAGTAATAACATTCATAAGGAAAAACTATTAGGTAACAATTTTCTCCAAGAAGAGGATCAGATTACTTAAAATTGTTGGAGAATTCCGGTGGTTTGTGCAACAATCATAGTGATTTACATTGCTTTTTTTCTTTCAGAGCAATAACAAAAGTCTATGGGATAGCACTTGAAATAATTCATATACATAGTCATTTAACATAGATCATTTCTAGTTGAGTATAAGCATACATTCATGGGAACAATCTGTTTCATTCTTCAAAGTATGTTTCTACTTTGGAATGAAGGAGAAATTATAGGGAAACATTAATTCAAAAATCCTTTGAAATAAGACAGTTCAAACCTAGGACCAGGGAATCACATTGCACTGCCTCCCAGTGTGATATGACTGTGCTTCCAAGTATGCATCTAATAAAGTTAATTAGTGGAAATATTTGAAGTCTAATTTTATAATCCACATTTAAGTCAGACCACTCACAATCCAACAAATGATATAGCTTTAACCTGAAAAGGCCTAATAGATTTTCCCACAAGATGTTGTACAAAATACCCTGTCACACAAGGTACTCGAAAAGCAGTCGCCACTGCAAAAGAGATACCTGTGCATTACTCTTCCCCCTCCCCCTCTGGCTTTCAGCACCGCTTTTTGAGGCTTCCACAGGAGGTAATAAGGACTTAGCAAGCAGGTTTCCTAACCAATATATTAATTCACTTGAAAGTCATACTTTAAAATAAATCAGTAGTGTATACGTTGAGGGGAAAAAAAAAAGCATGTTCACTTCGAAACAAGTGTGGCCCTCTGCATGGCTCTCAGATGCCTGACACCCTACAGTTTTGTGAGAGAATTGTTAGCTGTAAAGCTGTAAGGGCAGTTATTGGTACTATAAATGTACGCTTGATTCAAGTACACTGAAACACACACATGTAACAGATAGCTATTAAGAGACCGTAACCATCCTCTGTGCATTTTAAGGTCAATAGTAACAGAGAGGAGGGAGAAAAATAACTACCAAGAAAATAAAACTAGTTGGTAGATTCAAACTAAAAAAATCTGGGTGATCATATAAATTCATTGTTATGAGGTTAAGGAAGGACAATTATCTCACAACATACGGAAAATTGGTGAATTTCCTGTGAGATCATGATTTATGCTTTTGTGAATCTATATCTGATCTAAAATTAGACAAAACATTTATTTGTAGACACAACTAATTTGAAAATACAAGGGAAGAAATAATTATCTCCCAAAATTGACTATTAAAAAATCATTTTTAAGAACAGTACCAATAAACTAAGGACTACCTAGACATCATGCTCTTAGACATTATTTTAAAATCTTTTTTAAGTACTGTACCAATAAAGTAAGGGGTACCTAGTCATCACACTTTTATGTATTATATATTTTAACACAGATTTAAAATACTGTTTCTGGGAAAATTAAGCTTAAATCCGTGTATAGGCAATAATTATTTTGCCCATATACAAGCAATGTAAACAGAAGCTATCAAGGTGATCCATTATCTACTCTAATTTATATCCATGATGGGCTTCTTCCCAGTTACACAATGCCATATTTTAATTCCTCACTTTAGATGGTTAGGAAAGCAAAAAGTAGCTCTGTAAACTTGATCAGCACCAACATACTACATGTTATGGAGGGTAAAGTGAAGCAAGAATATATTCAAGTAAAATAAAATATCTTGACTCATGGGCATTCAAATCCCACATCTCTATATATTTCTTTCCTAACTAAGATAAAGAGCTATAATTAAAATCCCATTTATTATTTTTCTATAGTTCAGAATCAACATATAAAATATTATGAAGGTGAAAATATCTCCCTATATATCATATCACATATATGATGAGAAAGCCACTTGTTACATATGGATATTTCAATTAACTTAAATTTAAAAATATATATCCTTCGTATTTATTTCTAATAGAAAAAAGTAACAGAAATTATTTTACCTTACTCACAGGGACAAGGCAGATTTTGTGGGACTAGAAGTGTACACAACTTTGCTGGTCTTCTTCAACAAAATTAATATAGAATTCCTGATGCAAAGTTAGGTTCAGGAACTCGAATAGAGCATGTCTAAGTGAGGGGCACTGAAGCTTAGGTTTCATTAGCTTCTTGGGATATCCACCTATTACAACAGATGACTAATTTTTAATATTTCTCTGACTATATTGCATAACATTAAAATATTATTACCTTCAGTCACATACTATCATTCATTTCCTGATTCTCTGGACTTCGGTTTTTTTATCTTTCATACCCTATACCTCAATTATAAAAGATCAACTTTAACAAAGGTTGAGTTACTCCCTTTCTTAGCAGTGTATTCATCTGCAAATCAAGATAAAATAATGAGTTTCCTGTAGACTGATTACAGTTCATGAGGAATTCCGTTGTGTAATTATACTCTTGTTAACCCTCTACTGATATATCCAATCACAGGGAGAAACAATTTTACCGGACACATAAAACAAACAGCAAATTTGTTTCAACCTGAATATTTTAGTGTTAGAGAAACCACCATGCCCTGCAAGTGTAACCTAATAAGCTGTCCTAATTTTGTGTCCACAGGGCTGAGGAGCTACAGTCTAAATGCATATGCATGTTTGGAACTGAAGTCAGTCATCTTCACTAGGACACATCTTTGCTCTTCTAAAGAAGAAAAAGAAAAGGGTTTATTTTCAGCTAACCATTTATAATGGCTCAGTTTTCATTTGTTCAAAGGAATATAATCTAATACTTTTAAATGGGGTCAAAATAGTACCATGAGAAAAATACGTACTGCAAATATTTGTGATTGTGTAAGAAAAATCATTCTTTTTAAAATCAAATTGTGTTTTAGCTTTAGAAGTCTTTACTCGATCTTTCAAAATCACAATTAAGTATTTGAGACTCCATCCCCACAAAAATAAAAAAATAGTCGATTAGCTATTCTAAACACTATTCATTAATTTTGCTTTTCATGCTGTAATAAACTTATGTATATAAACATTTGAATATGCATGGTATAAAGTACAGGTACAGCACATGTAGTAGTAGTATGTGCGTGCATGGATGTGCATATAATATAAAAATATGAGAAAAATTTTACTTATATAAAAACATGTATATATAAATAAGTGTGCAGGAGAGTTTCTGAACGAGAATCTGCTTTACATACTACCATTTTGAATGAAAAAATTATGGATACTGATTTCTTGATTAAAGGAACTCTGTCTTGCCATGACATGTCCTAAAAATAAACCAAAATACAGCTTAATCTCCATCGCTTTGTTTCTTAATTACTGATTGACTTTTTTCCCTGCTTAAAATGGCATTACCAAGGCAGAGAAATTTAATAATGCAAAAATCACTTTTGAAAGTAAGAGAAAGAATAATTCTAGTTACCTTTTAAATTTGTACTTTTAAAGAGAAATTCAAATCAAAAATTAATTAATTAATTAAATGCTGAGACCAATCTGCCACTGTGACTATAAGCACATTAGCCCCAGGAATAGCAAAGAACTACACAAACTTTCCATGAGACTTTACCAGTCTTTTTTCATTTGGCAAGAAAAAGCTCAGAAAACATTTCTTGTTTAAATTCTATGAACCTAGACTATGGGAAAAAAATAGAAATAAAAAAGAAATTCTTACCTCAAGCAACATATGATAGGGAGAGATGTAGACAAATGAACAATGTTTGCTGGAAATAGGAATTATAAATCAAATTTCGAAAACCCTATGCTAAGAAAGGAAGGAGTTGTTACAAGTTTACTTAGAGACCCAAACATTAGGTTTGGCTAAAGAAATGTCAGTCTTGGATATATATTAAATGTTTTCAAAAGCAAAAATTGAAATGACTGAATTGGAAATGCTCCAAACTGTAAGTCATCATTTCTACTTTGGACAATTGTCTATGAACTCTATGTTTGCCTTTAATAATTTTAATTGGTATAATTCTTTCAAAACTCCTTATTTTCAAATGGACAAAAATTAAAGGATGAAATATACTTTGGCCAATGACTAACCATTTTATCTTATATATTTATAAATTACATTTTAAATTTCATCATTATATTGCTGTCATTTATAAGTTTCACAATATTTCCTTTCCTTTCTTTTTTTTTTTTTTTAAGAGTCTCCTCCGTCGCTGAGGCTGGAGTGCAGTGGTGCAATCTCAGCTCACCACAACCTCCCCTTCCTGGGTTCAAGCGATTCTCCTGCCTCAGCCTTCTGAGCAGCTGGGATTACAGATGCCTGCCACTACGCCCAGCTAATTTTGTATTTTCAGTAGAGAAGGGGTTTCACTATCCTGGCCAGGCTGGTCAGTCTCAAATTTCTGACCTCGTGATCTGCTTGCCCCAACCTCCCAAAGTACTGGGATTACAGCTGTGATAATACAGTGCCCAGCCCACGATGTTTTCTAATACTGGCATAAAAACGTCCTCTGAACATAAACATTCATCCACAGTTTCTCATTCTTTCAAGTTTCTTCTTATCAATTTTCCCTTTTGCAAGTTAAATAATAATTAAGGTGCGGAAATTACTGACAAAGCCTAAATATAGAGATGGAAATTTTCTAGAATCATCAGTTGTAAGTCCTAGTTAGCAGTAACATTTCCTTCTCAATTTTTATGTCAATATATGCCTTTTTCTAATTAATCTGTACAGTTTCATCTGAAGAGATATTTTAACAGAATATAAAATGTATAATGAAAATGCACAAAGTTAAAATTCATCATTATGTAAAAATAATAACAAATTTTAAAAATTGTTCAGAATTACTAACATTGCATGTAGATGTGATTATAGATATGGGACTATTGTTTAGGATATTTTCTTTGTCGGTGATTTCTCTCATGTTGACAATGTAATTTGAAGGTTTAAAAGTGCATAGGTTTAGATACATTCATCAGGGGTAAATTATTAGTGAAACGGGTGGTTGTTCTTAAGAGGATTTAATACCAAACTGACTCTTCCTCTAAGAAGTGTTACATATTTTCCTGATCAAACTGATGGAAAAAAAAAAAAAAGAGATGACTATAAAACTTCCTGATAATGAAGAAAAAATATCTGACATAATAAATTCTCAAGGATTTTTACTCAAACGTAATTCCTGGATGTCTCATAAGCAGTAGCCCCTAGAAACTCCTCTTTAATGTATTCAACATATCCCCTCTGACCTTTGTTCAAAATGCTCTGGGTACAATCCATTAAAGCAGGAGTGTTATCTAAATTGATATCTAAAGGGAAGCAATGCAATGTTAATGTAAAATAAATTTCTTTCTTTCCTCTTGGCCATAATCATGATGTATCCTTTTTTTTTTTTTTTTTTTTTCAGAATTGAAAACACTTTTCACAGTATAGTCATCTATGGTATATAAAACCATGTTTACAAAGCCCATATACACAGAAAAAGCCCAGTCTTCAATGAAAGCTTTCTTTGCCATGCTAAGAGATATTGTAGAGAATGACCACATAGTAATTGGCTATTCCGCTAGTCTTTTCTCCTAACCCCAATAGGTAGGTATCAGAGACTCAAGAATTCTGCAACTCATAGAACTGCATATTTGTTTTCTGTAACTACATAGAGTTATAACTAAATTTCTTAGAAATTAGTTTGAATGTGCTAAAATGTATGAATAGAAATAACTGACTCCTTTAGTTTATCACCAAAGTTAGAATTTCCTGGATTTTCAAAAGATGAAGTAAAAATCCCTATTGTGTGTCTTCTCTTGGGCAGATTGCCAAGATCTCAAGTTCATCAGTTCATAATTTATCTTCTTCTGGTACAACTTCCAGAATTATTTGCAATGATCTCGTTATTCTCTCTACAAAGAAATAAAGAGAAATTTAAAATGCATAAAAATCAGAAATGCATAAAAACAGCAAACTATGAATTATTTTGGGTTGAATACCAAAAACACACAACCGCCTATTTCACAGAGCACTTTCAAGAATTATTTACTTCATTAGAATCCTATCATGCTCAATTAATTTATTTGTCACTTCTGTAACTTCCCATGATGGCTTCTCAGCAAGAATAAATTAATATTTTGCATTAAAATACGGACTTGTATTCATGAACCAGAAGGCTGAAAATATTTTGAGACAATAGGACCAATATATAAATAAATGTTTCAAAAGACACTGCACATTCAGTTTAAACTTGGTTTATTTTTTTCCCATCTATGAGATTACAGCCAGTTCCTCAGAAGAATTGGGAGGAGAATCAGAATGTAATTTTCACTCTCAAACTTGTAACATATTATTGAGAATATTGTCTTATCTCCTAGGGCCCAATTTGCCTAGTCAGTACAATGAGAGTCTAAAAATGAGAGTTAAAGTGTGGTTCCCAGACCAAGAAAATTAGCATCATCTAACATATTAGAAACGCATCTTTCAAGCTCAATCCTAGACCTACTAAATTAGAAACCGAAGATGGGGTCTAGCCACCTGTAATTCTAATTGACACAAATACGTAGGAAGTAAGGGCATCTTGAGAGAGGTTGGCTCCAGTGTGCAGAAAAAGGTCAACCTTTTTTCCTGAGAACCACTGGGCTAGATGATTTCTAAGGCCATTTCATCTCAGCAGAACTCTAATACTTGGTTTCTGGGGACATTCGTTCTTGTTTGCCTCTTTTTTTCTTTTCTTTTCTTTTTTTTTTTTTTTTTGAGATGGAGTTTCGCTGTTGTTGCCCAAGCTGGAGTGCAGTGAGTGTCGTGATCTCAGCTCACTGAAACCTCTGCCTCCCGGATTCAAGCAATTCTTCTGCCTCAGCCTCCCAAGTAGCTGGGATTACAGGCATGTGCCACCACACCTGGCTAATTTTGTATTTTTAGTAGAGACAGGATTTCACCTTGTTGGTCCAGCTGGTCTCAAACTCCTGACCTCAAGTGATGTGCCTGTCTCGGCCTCCCAAAGTGCTGAGATTGCAGGTGTCAGCTACTGTGCCCAGCTGGTTTGCCTCTTATCTTTGTGATTAATTCCTACACACCTTTTTCAATGTCCTGCTAGTCCTGGAGCAGTCAGGGCCTAACCTCTTGATAGTTTCAGACTCAGATAGTCTCTCATCTGTACATAAAATCTTTTTCCTCATTCATGGCTTGTTATTCGTAATAGCTCCTTTCAAGCCATTTTTGATGACACTTAAAAAGATATTTTTCTCAACCTTTGATTTTTTTGTGTTTGTCAAAGATGTTGCTCTCAGCACCTTAATTTTACAGTCTACATTAATTGTAAAGGGCCCAGCACAGTCCTAGCAAATTATAAACGCTATGTGAATGTTTCCTAAATAAACTGTGTTTTACACAGCCCACTCTTTACATTGAGATGTAAGTACAGCATAAGGGAGCACCCAAGAGCAATTAAAGCCCATATTTTCAGAAAAGGGAAATGAGAAAATTATCCTATAAAAATAGGCATTTGTGGCCTGGCACAGTGGCTCACGTTTGTAATCCCATCACTTTGGGAGGTCGAGGCGGGTGGATCACAAAATCAGGAGTTTGAAGACCATCCTGGTGGTCTTTCAGTAGGGTGAAACCCTGTTTCTCCTAAAAAATGTAAAAATGGTGCACAGCTGTAATCCTAGCTATTCAGGAGACTGAGGCAGGAGAATTGCTTGAACCCAGGAGGAGGAGGTTGCAGTGAGCCTAGATTGTGCCACTGAACTCCAGCCTGAGTGAGACTCCATCTCCAAAAAAAAAAAAAAAAGTCATTTGTGGGAAAAGGAAATATTCATCAATAGTTAAAGAAAATGTAGCTTAGGCAGAGAAGGGGCGAGGGATATGTGACAATAGGTTAAAACAAACAAACAAACAAACAAATAAAAAACCAAGATATCTCAGGCATCTGCAACAGCCAAATGAAAAGCAGGGGTATTCAAGAGACATCATCTCCAGCCCTGCCTCCCTAGAGAGATCCTGCCCCTAGTCTCCTGAACTAATCTCCATAATGACTGCCCTCCTCGCTCAACATGAAAGCCTTTTTCAAGTGTCTCTCAATATTCAGGGACCCCAGTTGTCTGCTGTCTTAGACATATCTTGCTTCCCCATGTCATCACATTGCCTCCATTCAGACAAATGAGGGGCAGCTTAGATCCTGCTGCCTTCCTACTGTGTCCTATCTCCTTCTTAAAAGCTTGGTTTGAATCCCTGATTCAGGAGCACACGGCCAAAGAATCGCCCTTCTGGCTTTGCCCACTTTCTGCTATCTTTCATCATCCTTTGTGTTCAATCAGCGCTGGTGACGACCAACGTGTCTTTCTTATGAGAGCTCTCTTGGAATTTCACGATTTGAATGATTGTCATGGTAATGAAGGCTTCTACAGAGTAATTGATTTTGACCATGAGTGCATGTTGGAGTCACACCAACTTTTCCTTCTAGATTATCTGACAGCAGAGGACCACACAGGGGAGCTCAAGAGAGGCAAGTTTGTCTTTCAAGAAGCTTCCAGCTTGCCTGGGAAAGCTGCAGAGCATGCGGCATTCAGCTGCCATGTCTACATCCATGTTCAAAAACAGTCTTTCCACTTTAAGGGTAATCATCCATGGCACTCTTTCTTTACATAAAGGTGTGTTAATGAGTCTGCATTTGGTGTTTTCAGTAACTGTAAGGTTCAGGACCAAATAACAGTTGTAGTATTTTTAGCTTTACCTTTCATGTTCCGTAGTTATTCTTGAAATAATTTGAAACAACAACTGACCCTGCAAAATTTGATCTACTCAACCATACCTGGTACCAATGTGGGAACTACAGCAAAAATTGCCTGTTTGTGATGTAGCACGAGGCCATTTTTTTCTGGACGTCATCACAAGATTAATAGTATTTTTTTAAGGCTACAAAATATTTTCATCAGCATGATCTCATTTTATCTTTACAATGAAGATAGTTTGGGCCCCTAAGAAATGTAGACAAGTTTAAGTAATTTACAGTCTACACCACAGTCTTCGTGAAAAGTCTGTTAAATGCATTATTCAGCTTTCAGTCACTTATCATAAATGAAGTTATCTTGACCCACTGTATGCAGCATATGCTTTCAGGGCTCTGGAGTTACAAACTTGCTGTCCACAAAGATGGATCACAGTCATTCTGCTGGTGTTTCCCAGTCTGATTTTTTATAATCAACAATTTTGTTTAAAAGGCTGTCTTCCATCTCTCTCCCTGAGCAAGAGGGACCCACTTCCAGTCACTGAACTCAACCCTGTGTCAGGGTTTGGCTGATAAACAGAGACAGCTAAGTGCAACGGCTGCTGCGTGTCCTGGCTCGGGTCTGCCAGGGCTTGCTACCTTTGTGTATTTACATATGTCATTGGGATATCTGCCCCTTTCTCCTCCCGTGAGAAGCTTGTGTTTCTATAAGTAAATAAATAATATAACTAACCCACCAGAAGAATTAACCACTCTGTCACAGATGGCAGAATAAAAGCTTTCTGTGTATCTCAGTATTCCCCTAAGAGCACGTTTTCTTTTCTCCCTAGAAATGCTACCAAACAAAAAGTGACTCCATACTGGCATCCTGTGGCTGGAGAGATTTATCAGATCTCGGAAAATCTCAGCTCCTCAGATTCTGAACACTCCCTGGCTGTCAGTACTCCGCAGCCTTTCACGATTTTCCAAGTGCTATTTGGTTACCTCTCATTTTTCATGGAAACAACGTAGGTAAGATGTATTTTGATAGACTATCATTTTCACAGGGCTAATCTACTCGTGCATATCAGGGTAAAAATAAATGATCATATAAAGGTGATGGAATTTTACCAGACGAAAGGACATGATATGAAATCATTGAACAAACTGCTCCAAGCGAAGGCTGTTGGTCTCTAAGTCCACACTGGGTTTATCTCTAACAAAAAGATCATAGAGTCATTGGGAGAAGGGTCAGGGAGCTGCTTCAGGATTCTGTTGTTTGTGTGTCTGTGTGTGAGTGTTTTGTTTTGGCCAAAGGCTAAGAAAATACTTCCTATTGCAGCAATAAATATTATGAATTTTCTTTATTTTACTACAAGAATGCTGCCTCAGAGAAAAATCAAACAAAATTACAGAGGATTGTTGGTTTTTGCTACTCACTTTCAAGGCAGCTATAAAGATAAAGCGTTACAACACTCGCAGTTTAAAAGCAGAATTGTCATGCTCCCTGGTAAGACTTAATGGCATTTTTGAGAACCAAATAACCATTATGGGACTACTCCATTGCTGCTAGTTTCACAAATGGCTAACACTAAATTTGGAGGCCTTGGAAATGTTCAAAACATTATTAGAGATAGAAAAATAGCAAAAAAAAAAAAGTGTAAAAAAACAAAACCTTCAAAATTACATGAGCACCAAAAGACATCAGTGAAGGATCACGCATGAAGACTGCTTGTTGAGATGAACTGAGAGAAATAATACAAAGCACACACGTGTTTGTCAGCAAGAGGAAAGGACTTCCAAAGGTGGCTGACCCCAAACAGAAGGAACAAAAAGCCTGCTGAAGTGGGGGAGAACAATGGCTTCGCTCTTTCTTCATGCTCCCTCTTATTTCAGTGAAACTCTAGGACCACCAGCTCTTTCTTCCTCACGGCTCTTAATTTTCTGTGCTGCTCAGGGTTTTTGTTTTGTTTTGTTTTGTTTTGTTTTTTGAGATGGAGTTTCGCTCTTGTTACCCAGGCTGGAGTGCAATGGTGCGATCTCGGCTCACCGCAACCTCCGCCTCCTGGGTTCAGGCAATTCTCCTGCCTCAGCCTCCTGAGTAGCTGGGATTACAGGCACGCGCCACCATGCCCAGCTAATTTTTTTGTATTTTTAGTAGAGACGGGGTTTCACCATGTTGACCAGGATGGTCTCGATCTCTTGACCTCATGATCCACCTGCCTCGGCCTCCCAAAGTGCTGGGATTACAGGCGTGAGCCACCGCGCCTGGCTGCTCAGGGGTTTTAACTGTCTCGGTTAGTAGGGTAGACGGACATAGAGTCCACAGCGATGAGTGCTAATCTGTCCTAAATGTTAGCAATGAATAAAGCAATCCTAATGCTAAATGTTATTTATTAGGCTCCCTTTTCCCTCAGAATAGGCTCTATATTTAGCGTCTAGAACACAGAAAACTTAAAAATATTCCACAGAAAACTAGTGTGATCTGAGAAGAAACAGAGATCAAACACGCAGTTAAGGCAATCATTGTGTCTGTGTCAGCCATAAAGCACCTCATTTGTATAGTAACATTTCTTTGGGGAAACAAGAGCCAGATATAAATAGTAGTATAAGATCTAAAGATGCAAAATTCCAATTGAAGGCTAATAAAAAGTATTAACAAAACTCTGCTTTAAAGGACTGGCTTCTAAATGAGTCTGCACAGCACACTAGAGATTCAACATGCATATCAAGCTTTTTTGTTTGTTTTTTAGTAACAGTGGCATTATTTATTAATAATTTAACCAGAAATCCCCCTAAACTTTTAACTGGAATTTAAAAAATTAATTATGATAAAGTGCGTAAGTTAAAACAAAGAACAATTATGAAAGCGATGTTCTAAACTCCCCAAATTCACCAGCAAGAATAGAGCTGTCCCTCTGGTTATATTTGTTACCTACCTACTCCTCTCTCTCTCCCTTCTGCAAGAGATCCAGTCTAGAAAGAGCACGAACTTAGAAGTCAAGCAGATACGGGTTCAAATCTTAGTTCTATGGTTTAAAATAGTACACTCAAAAGTAAATTCTCCGTTTTCCTGAGCCCTGGTTTTCTCATCTGTACTTGAGAATAACAGCACCTCACACATCAACCTTGTTGACCATTGGCTGAGATGATCGTGTGGATCACGTAGGGGAAAGGTCCCAGGAAAGCCTCTGACAGAGAGATAGGCTTTGAACACGGGCTACTCATAAGAACCCTTCCTATCTAGTGATCTCCTGCGTTTCTCCTCCCCCAATTTAGCTGGTCACCAAGTCCTGCTGGTTTTTCCTTTTAGCGTATTTCACTTTCTCTCAGACCCTGATGATACTGCCTGTGTTCAGAACTCCCATCAGTTCTCATCAGGATTGCTATAGTCACCACCAAATTCCATATTCTGTCTTCAGCCCCAACCTATTTTAATCCACCCTCACAACCCCCAGGGTGATTATTCTAAACTAAAAAACAGCCTGCGTTTGAATTTCAGCTATTCTACTTTATATCTGTATGACTTGGAACAAGTGACATGAATTCTCTCAAGCTATAATTCAAAGCCTATTAAATCGGGATAATAATTTTTCCTGCCTCAGTAGGATATTGTAAGAATTAAATAAAGCCTTGTCCCCTCCCTGTGTCCATGTGTTCTCACTGTTCAACTTGCACTTATGAGTGAGAATATGCGGTGTTTAGTTTTCTGTTCCTGTGTTAGTTTGCTGAGAATGATGGCTTCTAGCTTCATCCATGTTCCTGCAAAGGGGAACTAATTCTTTTCCATTCTTTTTTAAGGCTGCATAGTATTCCATGGTGTATATGTGTCACATTTTCTTTATCCAGTCTATCATCGATGGATATTTGGGTTGGTTCCAAGTTTTTGCTATTGTAAATAGTGCTGCAATAAACATATGTGTGCATGTGTCTTTATAGTAGAATGATTTATAATCCTTTGGGTGTATACCCAGTAATGGGATTGCTGGACCAAATGGTATTTCTGGTTCCAGATCCTTGAGGAATCACCACACTGTCTTCCACAATGGTTGAATTAATTTCCACTCCCACCATAGCACATGGATACCTATGTATACCTGCATGTTCTGCACATGTATTCCAGAACTTGAAGTAAAAATTTTTTAAAAAGAAGTAAATAAGTCATACATGTGCACACACATGTGGAAGCTGCTATTGTTGTATTCATTGTTCTTGTTATGATGATCCTTCATGAGTCACCCTTCCTTTCCAGGTAGGGTACAGTCATAAAGTTTGAGACATTTGCAGGCCACTGCCTAACTCCCCAATAAATCTCACATCACTCCTCAGGTTACATGTTATGATATAGAATCACTAAACTGCATTCAACCCAGAAGAAAAATAATTGGGTTAGTAAGGGATTCAAAGACAGATTAAGTGGTTTAGAGAACTACTGATAAAATTTCATCTAAAACAAAGCTATTTCTCCTAAGAAGTGATTATAGCAGCCCAAACTAATATCCTTAAAAGATTCAATGGCGATACCTTAAACGTCCTTCCTGACAAACAGCAGTTCCAATTAAAATGCAATAGTGTTCTCAAATCATCAGTTGTGCCACTTATATTTTGAAATGTAAAGATATTACGTATGCACACCTTTGTGGGTTTTCTACATGATCTTGCACAAGGTCCTGAAAGTATTGAAAATTCTTACCTGACATTATTCTAAACCACCTGGGTTTCTTGTCCCATATAATAAAGAGATAATATGCAGGCACCCCAGTCAGTGTGATGACAAAGCCAATCCCTGTACTAAATGGGTCCGAATAGAGGGAAAGGGCAACCATGAAGAGGCACGTGAAGGAAAACAAAGCTGGGATGAACAGCGGGATCTGAAACACAGAACACAGAAAATGCCGCTTCAAACACGTCCAAGCAACAGAAGCTGGGTCTGAGATGAGCATGGCAGTCATGAGATACACTTTAGTGATCAGCTGTAGTCATGTGACCAGGTGACAGGCACCAATGTGCCTCACCTTAGTAGCAAAATCTCTTTCATGGCACACAGATAATATATCAAACATACTCCTTTCAATGTAACTCAACTTAATTTAAATTGTTTTTAAATCTTTGAGTAGAACAAAATCTAAGGACAAGAAAGGATATTTTTATTAGAGATGTTCTGTTGGAATTATTTTACTAGTTAAACACCATAACGATTTGTGATTTTGATTGCAAAAGATTGGCTCATTGATAATTATGATTAGAACCCACTTTAGTGTGCAGTCAAGAGGACTGGCTGCTTGTTGCATGTGAAAGTCTTTCAGTGCATATCGATTTTCTGTTGAGCTTCACAATAAGAACTGACAGGAATAAAACAGGCCAACTCCTATTCAACCGCTAATAAAGATGCTGCCAGCATTAGGCAATGAATATTATTAGAAACAAATCCTGACAACATGAGTGACAACATTATCTATGCTGTTTCCTAAAAGCAAATAAATAGTGAGGTCAAATCAATCCATGAGCGTTCAAGTCTGAAGGAGGTGACAAGCGTCTTCTCCAGTCTCCAAAACGGAAACCCTTACTCATGGTAAATGGGTGTTACGTGGTAAATTCATCGATCTTCTCTTTCCCTGCATATTTTACATTCCTAGTACTTTTGGAGTATATAATATAGAGAAACAGCAATGTGACAAGTCACAGCATTAAGTACTTAAAATGCCTGTTTTGTAGCAGCCACCTTTTTGGAATTGGCATTAATAAAGTGTCCCCCTTACTGCTTCTCAGCATGGCTGTCTACAACCCCAGCACAAAGACAGACAGAAGTAGCCCGTACTTTGACTTGATCAGGTCATTGAACACATTCATGGAAAATCAACACGCCAAACATTCATTCATACCGTCATTTTTCAAAACTGTGACAGACCAAGTTCAGCACATCACACAAAAATTTTAATCAACTATATTTTTTTCAGACTTAAAATCAACCCCGTAAGAAAGCACTGCCTGAGAGCGTTAAACAGTTCGATTCCGCAGGCTGCTGCCCCCAGCCCAACCTCCCCATCGTCAAGTTATGACAACGCGAGGACTAGGTATTAGGTGAAAGATTTATGTAAACCCATCAAGATCGCTGAGGTTACCTTGAAAGGACGATGCATATCTGGGCATTTGTATCGAAGGTAAATCAGCCCAGCAACTGCCAGCCCAATAAAAAGCCACCGGGCAAAACTGAGAAAATTCAAAAGACTGTCGAGGTCTCCAGAGAAGAGCATTATCATTGTCAAAGGGTGCTGAGGAGGGAAAGGGAGAAAAGCCAAGCCTGGTGAGTTCAGTGAAAACACAGAGGATAAACAACCATAACCTCACTATGCATTATGATCTTTCTAAATGATTATGTATCCTGATAAACTATCATTGTGGTTAAAAACCTGGATTTGACTCATCTATTTTCTATATTCTGCTGTCATAATCCATTTACACACTAGTAACATTATGAGAGTGACATCGTCATTACACTTTATTCAAGTGGAATTCTACATGAATGTTGAATTCCTTTTGCATTTGAGAGAAGATAATATGTTTTCAAAGAGTAAAAGAAAGGGTATTCAATGATTCAAAACTGAAAGACTCAAAGATTGGGATGATTACTAAATAATCAATAATAAACAGTAAAAAAGACCCAACTGGAAGATTTGCCGGAAGCTCTGTAAATGCTCTCTGATGAGCTCTGGGCTATCCACACACAGGAAGCACAGACACTCATAGGTGATTCTGTTGGCTCTTGATTGCAAAACTTGATCTTTTTTCCTCCACATGTACTCTCCCCATATGCTTGCCGTGTGTGACCCTCAAGACCACCGAGAAGAATGAAGCACAGAGATCAGCTTAGCAAGTCTCTGCAGCTGCACATGCCAAGGACAGCATGACTGATAGCAGAGGCTTAAAACGAAAGCCCTCTTCGCGGAATAATACATTCTGTTCCCACAAGTGACGTTAACGTCCAGATTCTGCACAGGGAGTATGCATACTTTAAAAAGAAATTTCAGGGAAACACTCTGAAACAAATTAAGTGCATTAAAAAAAAAAAAAAAAAAAAAGATTCAGTGCATTCTATGGTGCTCCTGACAACAGATTCCAGTTAAGAGAAATGTTACAAAATCATCAGTAAAAATGAATATAACATTGCCAATGGGTATTTGAGGACTTTTACACCTTATACAGTCTTCTGTAGCTCACATTTCACAAACACTTTTCTCTGCATAAAGAATTTTACAACTCAAATTTACATTGTGGTGCTTTTATTTTATCATGATGCTGTGATTAAAAGTGAGACATTTGCGAGCAAATGATAAAAGACATCGGCTCTCAAATGTCTCACTTTAAATCACAGCATCATGGCACTGTCTAGGATTCTATCCATTCTTTGAATAATTTTGTGTGCATTGCGTTACAAGGTGCCTAGACCATACCTCTGGGTACTTTTTAGACTGTAGCTTTTTGTTCGACTTTCCTTAAGCAATTGGGACTTAATACTTTACATCATTTTCTGTGAGGTGCTACGTCTATGAGAGGAGCCAAGCTAGTCATTTTCCTTAGACCTTACACATTTCTGCAAAGGTGAAAGAGAGGTGATGTGATTTTTGCCCCAAAGCGTCAAACAGTCATCAGAAACATGGAGTAAAGGGAAGTGATGGAAGACACCCTGCCTCCCAAACTCCACCGTGATACACATTAGCAATGAAAGAGAAAGTGAAGTACTATCTAACGTCTGGTTGGAATTCCTTTTTGCTAACCTATTATTCAAGGTTATATCTATATATACTTGTTAATATGCATTACCAAAACAATAACAGCTGGCAGAGGAGTGTGCTTGCGGACATGAATCATGGAGAGGATTTCTGGAAGGTGACCCTCTCGAGACGCAACATAGAATAACCTGATGGGAGAGAAATGTGGGTGGAGTTGACTGCATGATTGATCATTTCAAAGGGAAAATCCAGAAATCCCAGAGAAAACTTGCATATTTTTCATACCAAGTGGTTCGGCATTTCTTAGGTGATTGCCTATGTTTCACTTTTCAAATAAGGTGGAGAAACATCATAGGAAATCTAAATTTGAATTTTACAAAATCTGCCAACATTATATTATTCTTTGAAGAGAAAAAATAGCAATATCTGACTGGGCATAGCTCTCTCTACATATAACCCGCTGACGGGGAATTTAGTTCTAGAGTCATAGTGTTGTATGTGTGTCGTGAATCCAATTCAACAAACACACGCATATGCACATCCACAGGCACACATGCACGAGCAGCATTCACGTTTATCTGATTGGGTTTTAATCTTACATTAAAACAAAAAGAATTTTGCGTCAAACTAAACAAAGGAAATACAGATGGTGGGGTGTTGATTTCTGATGTCTCTTACTTTACTTTTTTCCTGGCATCTTCAGAGAAACAGAAAATTATGTCACCAGAAATAAAATGCCGTTGTTAGACTCTGTGGAAACACTATTTTTTAAAAAGCCACATGTCCGTCTTCCAAAAAAGCTATTAATAGGCAAGCAGTGCCCTCTAGTGGACAGAATAAAACGTGCTGTTGATACTTAACACCAACATTCAATCTTGCATGTTCCTTTAAAAACAACAGGTTTGGAGGCACTATTTCTTTTCTTTTTAAAGTTACCCTTATCACATCCAATCTCAAAAACAGAAATGTGTTTCTGGAAATACATGAACTCACTCACCTGGAGACAGCAAACACACCACCATTCATGGAGCCAAAGCAGGAGAGGGCAACAAAGATCGGAACTGCTAATGAGAAATTTCCCAGTAGCCGCTCAGAAAAGGTCTAGTGAAAGAAAGAATGAAGCAAATTAATGCTTTGCCAGAAAGTGGAATAAAATGAAACAATTTAGGCTAAACTTGCTCTATGACTTTCTATTAGCCTGGTGATACTCGGATGTTTTATAATTTTTCTCTTTGGTTAGGGTTAGACTAACTCCGTAGACAATAATCAAAAGCAAGGACCACAGCATTGCCTGTTGCAAAACCACAGGCAAAGGTCTAAGCAAGCACCTTCTTTCTACTTTCAAAAAGCAATGATCCATTTATTGCATCTTTATCAACTATGATGTGTATTGTCTCTGACTCTGGCAAGTGATAAAAGCTCAAATCAGAAATTCGACTTCTGGAGATAGAAATCTTTCTGTATAATAACTTCTCTTTAGCCTGGAAAACCATATTTTCCAGTGAAGTACATGGAGAAGTATTACAGATACATGTTTCATGTGCCAATCCCATGATTAGGAGGTAAATAAGATAATTAATGACAATAATTTCTATCATATACATGATTAGCTCTGAAAATATTTTTCCCAGAAAATCACACTAGCTAAACCTCTGTTTATAAACTCACTCCCTCCCCGTTATGTATCTGTCAATTTCTTTTGTGGTTTCCTATAAAAAGGCTAGAAAAAAAGTCCAACAAGCCACAGAAACTTAAAAGATAAACACAACTTCTAAAATGTCATTTTATGCCATGATAAGAGCAATATTGCAAATTTCCATGAACGATGTATTTTCAAAAAAAAAAAAATGTGTTGGATTCATTAGTTGTCCTTGAAGCAGCTGGCGCTATGTAATTAGTGGGCTACATCATGCCCAAAGAGTAAGTGCTGCCCTTTGTGTTGAAAGATGAGATGACTGACCTGATTTCAATAAGCTTTGTACATTTGATTGTCTGGTAGGACTTAGAGCAGTGGTCAAAGTCTTTTTCAATACTGTGAACTCATATACAGGTTCAAATGACATGAGATAATTTATTCTCTGTAGATGCTGCTGATATGAGGTAATACCAACTATTTTAAAAGGATCTGGTGTCAAGTAATGGGTCCTTAATTTTTCACCCTTCATTGTTATGAGGTCAAGAGTGAATGGTCTCTGACTAGCTAAGTTTTATGCAAAATAAAAGTATGTGTCACAGAGTAACAGTCTTATGATCTTTGGGGATAAAGATGGTCCCGGTATCAAATAAATTTTAGAAAATACTATAAAATTATAAAATACTCCACATCTTAAGGAGTTAGAACCCATGTTGGTATCTTTAATATTCTGAGAAGTATTATAACAACAACATCTGTTGAACTTTGAGTAACCCAGTATTTCCTAAATTTATTAATATCCCAGGACTAGTATTCAAAACGATATACTAAGAAAACTAAATTTATATGGTCCACATCAAAATTCTTAAGTGACACTTGGGGCAAGGATTTTGAGTTTGCATTTGAAAAGTTCACAAACAGGAAAGTGTACAGAATAAATTATAATTTGCATACAAAAATGTATTTATTTAGATTCAATAACGGTCCACCGGGAGAATAATGCCTTCTATTCAACAAGCCTCGGCAGATTTTCAAGCATGTACGTGTAAAATTGTTTAATGAGAAATTGGAAATAATGGGAAATCATATAGGAATTTAGATGTATCGGTTAAATAGAATATGCTAAGGTATGCTGTAAATTTTTTAAATATTAATTATTATTCAGGTCAAGAAAGATTACTGAATTTCAAAACACTTTCTGCTACAGGGAACTACTATAAAATTGCATCAACTCATTAACCTAAATTCCACTTGGCATTTTCCCAGTTTGGACTTACCACTGCCACTGCATTTGAAAGCAACAACTCCTCAGCATTAATGGTCGTAAAGTAGGCCACATTTGTCAGCACATAGCCAATGGTGACAATGACCATGGATATACATATTGCAAGGGGAATGGTTCTGAAATGCACAAAGGAATCACTTATTCGTTGTCTTATGTTAGTCATTCTCTGATACTGAAGAAAATAGCCTAATTCAAATGAAGAATATAATAGTATCTCCAATAATTATAGGCTCTGCTGGGTATGTATACACATTTCATCAGGGCAAAGAACCACATATTCCTTTTGCAACTTAATAAGGTCCATGGGGGCAGATACTTCATCTGTCTATTGCTATACCCCAGAACATATGGATTTAATCTCATTCAGGTACTCCATAAATGCTACAGCAGTGTTTCTCAAACTTGAGATGCATCCGAATCACCGGTAGGGCTTGTTAAAACACAGACTGCTGAGCTCCACTCCACAGTTTCTAATTCAGTAGGATCTGCATTCCTCATACAGTCCTAGGTGATTCTGAGGCTGCTGATCAGACCACACTTTAAGAACCACTGTCCTATAAACATTTCTAATACTAATTCACTGCCTCGACACCTTTCTAACACTAGTCCTTAAAAACATTTTTCACATTCAATGTTTTTCCCATCAGTAGCTTCCCTTACTACCAAATAAATGCACGCTTTCGGAAGCATGATAGTGGGATACATCTACCTTTCTGAATGTGGCAATATTTTTGTATATAACAAAAGAAAGCACAGAAGTGTTCATAATGATGACTTTGCACTGCCCTGCTGTAAGTTCAAAGGAAGCTCAAGATTGTGAGTATCTAATAATGCAACAGCGCAGATAATCCCATGAAATTAGAGGTGACGTGCTGTGAAGTACCGACGACCGGACAGTGCTGACACAATGTGGCATCAAAAAGTCCCCGACACAAACGCAGTATTATGTCTTCATTTAATGCACTGGGAAAGCCGGGAAGTTACTGACCCTAATAATTTGATTCCATGTTACCAATACACATTACTTGCTTAACATAATCGCCTCTTCAGACTCTTTCCAGTTCAGGCAACTTAAACCTTCAACTGCCCGCACAAAGGCTGATCGTTTTTCAGCCATAGTGCTTATCAGCCCTCATGGAGCCTTCACCCTGCTGGATGCCACTAATGAAGACCTCAGTAGAATTTCTTCCAAGATGAAAATGCAGCTCAGAATCAGGAGCAGGAGGGTGGCGGGAGAAGGCACAGGCTGCCTCACTACCCCAGCTGGGTGTGTTAGCACACTAAGTCCCAGCACATTATTCGGAACAGCGATATCCCCTGTTGAAAACATGCGAACCTCGCCAGTCAGCAACTGTCATTCATTATACTGCTTGGAGCCTGACACTTCCCCGGATTCCCAAAGCCTTCAGCCTTGATGGGGAAACACGTTGACCTCTAAATCCTGACATCCTAATATAAAAGTAGCAGATGGTCCCCTTCCCCAGCGTGAAGAGGGTCCTGTGGAATTTTCTGTTAACACCATAACATGGATTGCTAGTTATGATTGATAAATCCTAAATTTAAGTAAAGGAAATCACTCAGCCAATCAAATATTAAAGGATGAATGGCATAAAGCAAATTAAAGATGAGTTCTGTTTCTTTGTAAGAAGGGCTATTGTAAATGCAAAAGGGTAAGAAGGAGAACATGAAGGTGTATACACAGCTTTTCAACCACTCACTGTATTATTTTGACCTTGAATCCTTTCAGCTCTTATAACATCCTCATACGGGAGTAAATATTTTCTATGGAGGGAGGGGAAGAGAAGAAAAGAAGAAGAGAAAAAGCTCTGTTTTTTTGCAAGCATATGATTAAGGTATATAAAAGTTCCATTACTAAATAATGAAGTGACATGATTAATTGCAGTGATAGTACTGTCACATCACACGACGCTGCAAAACAGCAGAAAGAAAGAAGTCTGACATTTGGGACTGTGGCTCTCCCAGCACAGAATTTATCTTCCCAGTCCAGCTCCTCCAAGTCAGCCTCTGCCTATTCCCTGCCTAGATACTACAGTCTCTCAGAGGGCTGTTTCCTAAATTGATCTAAGCAGAAGGGATCCTGGAAAATCTAACCTTCTAGGTTGGTTTCCCTTCATTCTGTTTGTTAATAACAAAAACAACAGGAGCAGCTGCTACCATTGGGCTGCAGTGTGCCTGACAGGCACTTTACAGATGTGTCTCATTTTGTCCTTAGAAAATCCTGTGTTAGGAACCACTTCTGTATGAGAAAATAAAGTCTTCAAGAGATTAAATAACCATTTAAAGATGCACAACTGGTAAGTGGAAGCCCCAGAATTCAGGTGCATATACACCCTACATTGAAATTTGGGCATTTTGACCACCAAAGTGTATTCACTTTCAAGCATGTGAGTCCCTCAACTCCAGCACTTTTAAGGACAATCATAGTTATTTAATAAAACGTTTATTAGAGCTCTTATCAAGCTAGTATTTCTCATGTATTCCTTGACGCTACAGTTTCCTCTATTATAAAGAAGGGGACAAACTTATTTCATGATTTTTATCGCTTTTCCATGTAACATGAACTGTAATGTTAAGTGAATGTTTTCAAATAATTTCACTGTTTAGAAAACAGAATTTTAGAGTTACATATTGTTTAAAATAAAACGGAAGCTCACAATAAATTTCCCTAAAAATCATTTTTTATACAAAAGGAGGGAAGGTAAGCATGCATCAGATAAGAAGAAACAGACTAACAATTTTACTATCAGCCAAATATACTATACAGATATTAGTGGGAAAAATAACAGCTTAAAATATAAACCAAATGGAAAGCGTCTAATCTTGCTGCAATGCACAGCATGTCCAGTAATTTCTCTATAATTATTCTTTAAAGACTTTTTTTTTTTTTTTTTGAGATGGAGTCTCACTCTGTCACCCAGGCTGAAGTGAAGTGACACAATCTCAGCTCATTGCTACCATAGCCTCCCAAGTTCAAGCAACTCTCCTGCTTCAGCCTCCTGGTAGCTGGAATGACAGGCACCCATCACCACATTCAGCTAAGAATTTTTTTTTATTTTTAGCAGGGACAGGGTTTTATCATGTTGGCCAGGCTGGTCTTGAATTCCTGACCTCAAGTTATCCTCCCACCTCAGCCTCCCAAAGTGCTGGGATTACAGGCGTAAGCCACCATGCTCAGCTGATAATTAGATGGAATTAGGCAATGGCAAGTTGGATGGGGTATGGAGAAATAGCCACTAGCTTCCATTCTTAGGTTCCATTTCACTTTGACAGAGGGAAGGGGCTGGGGAGGCTCTCTTGGCTATCTTGACATAAACTGCCATTTTTGATAGAGAAGAGCACTTTACTCCTTCAGAAGGGCTTGCCCCCCAGACAGTTAACTCTGGGTTTCAAGTATCAAAGTGTAAGAGCAACTGGGTGAGCTGATAAAAGCTATTAGGCCATGCCAGAGCAATCTTTCCAGAGGCTTTAGATGCAGAGAGCAGATAGCATTGCTAGTAACCCAAGATTAAGGCAAATGGCACTTGATAATGAAAGGAATTAGAGAAAGGAACAAGTCGGCCATGGATATTTCAAAGCTTCTGTGTTCTTCTGAGGTATCTACCAATCTCAAATGCAACAAAAGTATTGTTTTTAAGCTGAGTAAAAAGGGCCTACTCTTAATAAAATTACCTTCTATTCTTTCTTAAATGTTAGTACATGTTTGTTATGACTAATAAAAACCACTTATAAGAGTGACTTAATCCTAAGAGCTTTTTGTCATATATGCTCTTTTCAATTAACAGGCGTTTAAGTATGTGAGAGTCTAATATTTTTATTAGTTGCAAATGGTCTTCAGTCAAAAAGGTCTTGGATAGTCTTCTTTCTTATAGGCTTATTTTAAATTGGCACTTATAACTAGTCTATGTCACACATATTTGCTTTATTTGAAATTACTAAATGGAAGTCTCCAAAACATGTACTTAGAAGTACTTTTGCTCTGAATGATAGGCCTCCCCAGAAATGAAAATGGCCCTATACTTAACGTTTGTATAATCTACAAAGCACTGAATGGGCAAATACATCTTATTTTATTTTTAAATACATGCATGTCACTTTAAATCATTTGTGGAATGAGAAAGAGCATGAGCAAACAAACTTTGCAACAACCCATGGAAGTAGGAAGTAATAGCCACGATTTTAAACAAGAGAACCAAAACTCAGAGAGGTTAAGTGACATAACCAAGGTCACAACAGCAGCAAGTGGGAGGGTTGGAACCTGAATCCACGTCTTCTGGCTCTAAGTTCTACACACATGGTGTATCTTGTCATGAGGTCATGGCTGCTTTGTGCCTGCTTTAACTCTAGGGACAAGGTCCCCAGGAACTTTGCATGCTGACAAACATGTACTATATTTTATATAAATGAGGCAAATATTAGAAGACTAATTGTCAAGGTGTGACACATTTTAAGCCAAGTATCTTTTTCTACACGCCTAATAGTAGAAATAGCAGAAAAAAACATTCATGCCAAAAATAAACTTGTAAATAATGCAGAATAAGGTACATTTTTAAAAGCGTGCTTTGTGACTCTATCATGGAGCATCAGAAATGACTACCGTTTCCAGTGCATCATGTTCGCTAAAAGTAAAAACGAAAATGAGTAAACCTAACTTGATTCTCCAGAAAAGTCAAGGAAACCTGAAGGCTAGAAGGATTTCTGACATTCAGACCACATGAGTTATCTAAATTACATGAATAATTCTCTAATCACCGGAATTTAGGATATTTCAAGATGATTTTACAACACAAATAAAATCTTCTGAGATTTGTGCAAGTCCAAATAGATCATATACAATCCCCTGTGTTGGATACATACAATCAATGGAGGCCACAGAACTCATGGATCCTGGGGCACCTGGCATTGTCTTTGCGCTGTAGAACTGGGCATGATGATAGGCAGTTCTGTTAAAACCTACTCTTGTGTGTTCTGGAGAGAAATGCTTGATGCCTCACATTTCTATTTAAAAATTCTTAATATTTTAACAAACGTACTTGGCATTCAGAAACAAAAAAAAATGAAAAAGAACAAAAAATGACAAATAATATGTAAGGTACAAAAAATAAAGGGAAAATGGGAACTATTTCTTTATATGCAATTGAAATGGAACTAATTTATCTCAACGTATTTATAATTATGTTAATACCATTTGATTCAAAGTATTTATTTTCGAATCATACTTGTTTCACATTTTCCTTACTGTGACCCTGCAAAGACCTTGAAAGCTATTCTGTAGGATTCATCCAGAAATGACTCAAACATCTCTCACTTCTCTCTTTTTGACCCACCAATTTACTTTTTTACAGAAGTACTCTATTTATTACCGCAGCTGTTAATTTTATTCTATCCTTCAAACTTCAGTCATGTGTTGCAGACGAAAAAAAAAAAGTCAATGAGTACATTTCAAAGAAAAGCTATCTGTATTTTTCATTCACATGAGTTTTTTCCCATACATTTTGACATACTTTCCTTGAATCTTGCTCACACTAAACTCTCCAGAGACCCCCTAGACATGGAACTGTCCTATCTGCCTCTCTGATTTCTGACATTTCTAGCAGGGATTGAATTACAAGTAAGTGTTCGAGAAAACAAATAGTTTTCCAGACATGAAAAAAATTGGACTAGTCAGAAGAATGTACATTTCTTTGTGTGTCTGCAGTGATTTTGCATCATTGTCATGTTGTGTTATGGCTGTAACTTTAGTTTTCTACTGAGTGGGAATTGGGCTATTAAAAACATGATAAAAAAAAGTGTATTTGAAGAGACGTGGCACATAGTTGCAGGAAAGGCATAGGTGGTCAGTGAAAAAAATATAGCAAGAGAAAGAAAACATTCAATAAGCCTATTTATGAACATTTTTTAAAGGTCTGTGGTTCATGTTCATCCTTAATGACGATTCTGGGCCAAGGCTGAACAAAGTGATGAGCTGAGCACGTTGTTACATAACTGTACACAGTGATCCCACTGATTTCCAGCATCAAACACCTGCCCTCTGCTTCTTACCCAACCACAGCAAGGCTATGGGTGTTTTCACTGAGACATTTTACATTTCAATACCTCTGATGTCTTATCTAAATCTCACCATTCTCCATTGTCCACAGATGAAGAACTCCATAAAAGAAGAAAAGACAGAGAGACCTGTAGGGAGATGTAAGAAACGAACAAAGATGAAAAGCCTGCAGGGCTAAAGGAAGCTCGTAGGAAATGTGCAGAGATGCATAAAGGAAGGAGAAAAGCGCAGCAAAGCAACATAGAAAAATGGCCAAAAGGGTCACTCTTGGCCACCACCACGTAGAAAAATGAACGAAATGGAAACTCACAACTCAGAAATACAAAATAATAAGCAATCAGAAACATAAATATATGCAGTTTTAACCATTCATTACTTTATTTTTTATTCTACTATGAGAATAAATTCATGACTGAATAAAATTATTCAGCAAATGTGGCTTGAGAGTAAATTTTCATTTGCGTGCATTTCATACACACAAAAAATCTGCATAGTCTGCATCTCATTTTTTCTCATTATCTAAAGATTTAGTGTGTCTTCCAGATATATTACAGTTATCCGTATTTATCATGGATAAACACAAACATATTTGTCGGCAAGTTCTAGTGTACAAAAACAAAATTGGCTTTAAATATAACACTAGCAACTAAATAACTAAGAAGATAAAATATTTTAATAGTAATAAATTCTACGCTGATGTTCAATTATTACATCTCTTAGTTTGTTTTTAAATTGTTAATAAAACTAATTATTTTCCTCAGGATTTGCACTACAGAACACTAAGATAATGCGAAATTTCAGTGAGCCCTTTTTATAATCGTGTTTCTGAGATTCATATTTACAGCTCAGACAACTAACTACTCACCAAAAGTTTGTTTTCTCTTTCCAAAGTATACGTTTTTTATGAGACGCAGCTACCAAAACAGACACCACATTTCCCAGCCTCTCTTGTGTCTAGGAGGGGAAAGTGACTCATTCTTGCAAACAGAATGTGAGTAGATGGGTTCATTGAGACCAAGGTGGTTAAGTGGGTCACCTTGTGACATCCTTTTCCTGAGTGAGCCAGTTGCAAAAGACCTAGAGCATGACAAAGCCACATGATGAAAAGAATATGGGTCACAGAATAAACGTGTGAAAGACAGCCTACTGGTAGCCAGGGACACCAACAATGGACTATTACATAATTTTTAAAAATAAACTTTTGATTGTTTAAAGCCATTGAAATTTTGTGTCTTGTCTGTTGTAACAGCTAGCATTATTCTAACTAATGAAAGAATGAAGGACCTCATTACATCAAGACTTTTTTGTAGCTTTTAGTTAATTAGTCTATACAAGACTTAGAATGGGTCCTCATTAAATTTTATTTTATAGTATGTTATTTGTTTTATAAGAGACAAGTATATGATACAGAATTATTAAAATGGTGTTCTAAGTTACAATATCAAATAAAAACTGATTTTCATCTTTAAAAGCTAGGAGAAATAAGTATTAATTATTATTCACACGTCTCCAAAACAGAGAGAAGATAGACCCCACTATTTGCTATTTTGAAATTTTAAAATATCTTGCACTTCTGAAAATTGCCACTCATCCAACAAAGAACAAAGTCCAAATGTCCCTTGTTTTGCCTAAGGACACATAATAAGACAAGCAACATTAAGTAAATACACTCTTATGAAGTATATTTTAAGAACAAGCTATATCTTAAGATATACTTCCAAAGTATATCTTAAGAACAAGTATATCTTAAGATATACTTATAAAATATATCTTAAGAACAAGGCGACAGAAAATAAATACATACACTTTAGCACGGTAAATGGGAATGAGAGTCAAAATTCCCTTAGACAGTAAATACATGTCTTGGAACTGGCAGCACTCACACTATACACACGTAAACCAGGTCCCATCACAATTCTGCTGCACAATAAACATGGAGACATGCAATCGTGGCAAATGTACTACTGCTTCCACCACCCAGAATTGCCTCCAATATTTCTGACCAACAATGGCAGGTCCAACTAATATTGATCATTTTGATATCTGGTGGTCAACTAAACAACTGGCTTTCAAACAGGGTGCTCTGGGAAATCGAACAGAAGATGAGCGAGGGATTATAGACTACCCTGTTTTCACTCATTTCAACCACACCAATCCTCTTTTACTAGTTTTATGTGTTGACATTCTATCAAAGAAAGATGTGCTCCAGTAGTTGAAGTAGGTTTAAAATCACTGTTTTAGATGCTCCAAGTCATGTCTTGACATCACTTTGTACTCCAATGCTGGCTTCTTAACGTATAGTTTAAAATAATATGAATTGAGCTGGGTGTGGTGGCTCATGCCTGTAATCCCAACACTTTGGGAGGCTGAAGCGGGCAGATCACCTGAGGTCAGGAGTTTCAAACCAGCCTGGCCAACATGGTGAAACTCCATCTCTACCAAAAATACAAAAATTAGCCAGGCGTGGTAATGGCACCTGTAATCCCAGCTACTTGGGAGGCTGAATGAAGCAAGAGAATCACTTGAACCTGGGAGGCCGAGCTTGCAGTGAGCCAAGACCGCGCCACTGCACTCCAGCCTGGGCAACAAGAGTGAGACTTTGTCTCCAAAAAATAAAATTCATAAAATAAAATATATATGAATTGGTTTTATAAAATGCCTATATATGAATGGTTATATAGGTATGTATGTACACATTTGACTCTAAAACAGAAAACAATTTTTCACTGCAAATCTCTATTCATACTTTTAGAGTAAGTAAGGGAAAAAATAGTTTTGGCAAATGAAGCTAATGTTAGTAGGAAAAGTATAAAGTTGACAGGGAAGCCAATAGCAATGGCCTGGCTTTAGTCAAAGTGGTAAATCCACATGCCAAGGCCACAGAGGACATGACATAGCAGCTTAATGGAGCAGAGGGAAAGGTGGGAAAGAGAAAAAAACAGTTGATGGGCTAAGCACCCTGCCAGTTCAGAGAGATAATATGTCATTGTCAAGAAACTGGTGATGAAGACTCCTGGTTGGAACAGTTGACAGCCTCCTGAAAAGGTCACAAAGGCTCTCAGAATGGCAAAACCTCCTGTAGCCCTCTCTCTCCTCTCCTCAGGCCGTCCATTTATAAAGATTCATATTCCCTGCAGAAATGGAAATGTTGTGTTCTTTTATCTTTTAGCTCAAAAGTTAAAACTTTTGAAAAATAAGCTTTTGTGCATTCATTTTATATTTACTAATGCCTTTTCTTAGACTACAAAGATTCATGTCCCTCTCTCTAGGGACATTTTTCTCAAGTCAAGTACCACTATCTAATGGTTCAGGGACTCTCTGCCCAAGGGAAACAAAAGCAGTTCATACAATTGTCCATCTCTTAATTTCCCTTTTCTTCCATCATTTCTCTCAGCTTTATGCTCTACATTCCTACAACCAAGAAAAATGTCTATATACACCATTCCAGACGTAAACTATCTTTTGGCAATATCTTTTCTCTGGAAGTCTGTCTCTGATATTTGTTTTCACTTGATTTCATAGAATTACGGGAAAGTGTCTGGGTTCCAACCTGAAGGTTGGGTCTTGCCGTGTCCCCATCGCTAGCAGAAACGCAGATCACCAAATCTCTCTGCGCTTACACGTCCCCGTTAGTTGAAAAGGGTGTTGAATTAATAAAATCTAAAGTTCCTTTTTTTTGAAAGTTCATTATTTAATAATTTTAGCACATAAAGCTAACCCCTAAAGGCTGTTTAACAGAATTCTTTGAAAACTCAGTTAAACCCACTTGCTCATGTAACAGAGCATCCTAAGGAAGTTTCTGCAGTTGCTTTGCTCTGTCATTCACAGGAGAGAATAGGATGCCAACTTTACAATATCTTCTCCTGTCTTCTGAAGATGTGATTCTGTCCTCAAGCAGCAGTACAGCACATCAAAGTACCTTCCATCATTATAACATCAAAGTGTCAGCCTGGCTGAAAAATAATGATCATTACAGAAGATCATTTAAAGGATAAGTGATCTGTTCTCTCTTCTGCATTCTAAAAAGGCTGTCTGTGGGATCAGATCAGACATCTGGAAGGTCACATACACTGACTGTATTATCTCACGTAATGTCTTCATAAGTCACTATATTTTATAATGTTAGCTTTTACCAAAACCTATTGCAAGAAATGTTTTTAAAACCATTTAAATTTCAGGAAGATATTTCCCATTGCATTTATTAACATTCTTTATATCGAGTTCATTCATTTAATCAATGTTTGTTAAATATCTTCTATATGCTAGACATTATAATAAGCAAAGGGATAAAGACATCAGCTACACACAAGCATTCATCCTCTCATGGAATCTAAAATTCAAACAGGAAAAGCTATGGAGGACCCTCTCCCTGGTATGTGTAGCTGATGGCATGTTCCCTAGATCTTCACATGGTTGCCCCATTTTTCTCAGATCAAAGTCTCCCTCCTCAGAGAAACCTTACCTCCCTCTTCTAAGTAGCTCTCTCACCTTGGAACTCTCCATTACCTATTGTTTTGAACATGAAGATAAACAAAACATCTTCTGACTCCTTATAGTCTCTTCAAGTATCTTTCTTTATGTATTCATACTCACCAATTCCACAAAAATATTAAGACCAGTCAATGAGCATTACTAAGGGCCCTTGAAGTATTTCCTCTAAATCTCTAGTGCAAACATTTTGAGAAGGGTTGTCAGGACTGCTGGAAGGATAACTCTGCCTTTTTTGTGGCTTGTAACCACATGCAGAAAGGATTTCTGGCCTCTTTGGCCTCTTTCTTTGTTGTTGTTCTACTATTATTCTTATTATTTCTTTTTAGCAACCTTTTCTTTCCAAGATATCTCCTAAAAAGAATTGGCTCATAACAACTTTGGAAACTATAACTTGGGATTTAAAAAATGTAACCATTAAAATAAAAGCACACTTCCAATAGTGATGGGAAGACACAAAACTTACCAAGTTTAAATTACTTCAACCAAACTAAGCTATCATTTTGATTCTTCATTTTAAGTTATTTTCACAGCCATGAGATAAATCTGAACAAATGTCCCAAAAGGAAACTTAAAAAAAAAATGGAAGCAGTGAAAAGAAGGGGGGTGAAAAGGAAGAAAGCTAAGAGGCAGCTTAACAGAGAAAGGCAATGTTTATTCCACCAAATGCTCATGTGAAATCTAAATTATTAAATCTCAGAGAATACCTGATTTATGAACAGGATAATACTGCCCCTAGCCAAAATTATTTTTAATAAAAAGCAGGGAACCTCCTGAAGTTCATCTCAGATTTAATATCAAACACAGCAGCCACACATGAACATTTCTCCATAAAACATGGAAACATCATGGTGTGATCAGCTGGCAGCCAGCAGTCGGAAGTCGAGGACAAACCAGCAGGGTGTGAGTGCCATGGAAAGGATCAGGCCTCACAAATCTAGAGACACCAGCCAATGAAAAATAGCCACAGACTGAAACAATGTCAACACTCGGAAGGGAAAGGGGCACAAGGAAGACTCACTTCTAAATATACAATGGCCAGCTCACATTCCTTGTCAAAATACTGAGCTCCCTCAGTGACTACTGAAGTTGAAAGAGAAACACAATTGTGTTTTGTGGATGCATATTTAGAATATGCCAACTGAGGCTGAACCACCATGGGGGAAAAAAGACTTGGAATGAAATAGGCTTACACTGATATTGCCATTTTGTAAGAAAAGTAGCAAGCATTTAATAAGGGTTTCATAATCTTGCATTGGAACTGAATCATATTCTGAGTATAGAAGAAAGAAAAAAATTGTTTTATTAAAATTTGATTCAAATATTTTTCTACAGATACTTGGTTCAAAGAGAAGAAAGATGTCAAGAAGGAAAAGATAACTTATTTCTAGCATAGATAATGTGTTGATTACCATTTTTATAATATATGTAGTGAAGGGTTCTTTCTCAAGATTATAGATGCAACTATTTGAATACATATGTAATAAATTTATTCATGTTTAATCTAGGGTAATTTCAATAATTATGAGGATCATAAAGAACTTCTTGCATGTTTCCATTGATACATCCTTTAATATTTTGGCATTTGTTCTGTTGTTAAAAACTTCTTTGGAAGTTACTTTAATTACTTAACATTTTTTAAATCTAAAAGAAGAAAAATAAGTCAATAAACGATAAACCATAGTACACAGAAAAAGAAATTTTTGGACTTTAAAAGACTCAGCCATATACATGGACTATATATTTATATAGAACAAATTTTATATGAGAGATAACACTACCAAGATAATTTGAAACACCATGAACTTTAAATTTAAAAGCACTATACAGATTCTCTTCATCCACATTGACAGTTAAGAGTAAAAACTACCTCTATGCAAATATAAGTTACACTCAATGTTGACTTATTCAGAGAAAAATATTAATAATTGAGGCTACCTTTCCATTCAGATTAAAAAAGAATAGTATAAACTTTTAATAACAAAATTATATAGTAATTGGTTTATACATCTATAGAAAGGCAAGCAGAAAATATTACCTTGAAATACAACTTAGTATATAACATAAAATATATTAATATAATGAAAAGTATCAAGATTTATAATGTAAGTCTCATAAACTAAGGACTAATATAACTATTTCTTAATACTGGGATATTGAGAAATTTCGGGGAAAGTCAAGAGCCTACATTATATCAGGCTTAAAAAAAAAAAAAATCCATTCCAGATAAGGTAAAGAGTGGGCTATGAAAAAGAAACCAGGAAAAACAAACTAACAGAAAATATGGGTGAGATGAAAATGATCTAGGGACGTAAACATTTTAGGATCCTAAAAGCAATACAGAAATTTAAAACTGGTTATTATTTCTAACTACAAATTCTACAAACAAAACTACAAGTTTTGTAATCTGAACTCAAAAAGAAAATCGAGTAATATGAAAAACTGAGATGAACTTTTTACAAATAATACAATAGATAAAGAATCAATGCCCATAATATACAAATAATTCTGATGACCCACCAATATTCATGCTCCAAAATGGTAACCACATGTAGCTACTAAAAATGCTGGAAGTATTGAGCCTTACTGGTGATCCAACGAATGCAGTTTCAAACCTTGAGGTGCAATTTTTGTCTTTCAATTAACCAGAATTTTTAAAAATAATGACACCCACCACTGTAAGTATTCTTAGCTACTGCTATTGGGAGAGGAAATTAATATACCCACTTTGGAAAGCAACTTGTTAATAGACAAACTTTTTAAAAGTTTTTTAAAGTTCTATTAAAAAGTTAATAGACAAACTTTTTTAAAGTTTGTAGCTTTGACATAGCAATTCTCTTCTAGCAATCTATTCTAAGAGAATAACTGGATATGTAAAGATTTATATAAGAAGTGTATAATCCAGCATTATTATTTTTGTACCAATTTAATACATTAAGAAACATTAGGAATGTTTTCAATTTCCAACAAGAAAATGAGCACAAGAATATTGGCACATCTCCCCAAAGAAATATTATATGACCATTAAAAATGTTCCTTACTAAGATCTTAGTAATGTAGGAAAACATAGTAAAATGACATGAAATGAAGACAGAGACAGATCCATAGTACATAAATACAAAAAGCTGGAGTTAAGCTTAAGATGTAGCAAATCTAAATGGCAGGGCACACTCAGTGGTACCCTCCAGCTGTTGGGGATACGGCAGTAGTGATACAGACAAGGCCCTGGCCTTGGGAACCACACAATAAACGAACAAGTAAATACATTGTGTAACACCAAACTTAGGAAGAAAAATGCATACGTACATTGACCTCAAGCAATGTAGTTCGATACACAGATGCCACACAGACAGTGGGGGAAAACAAAATATCAAAATAATAACAGTGAGTACTTTTATTTGATGTGATTAAGATATTACAGGTGATTTAAAATTTCATCACAATTTTTTGGCATTTTAAATTTGTTTATCTATTACTATTAAGGAGGAAATGCTATATATTATTACTGAAAATATCACAATCATCAACTTTTACTTTGACTTCCAATAAGGTACAGAATGCATAGAAATTTTCCTTTCTTCATTTGATTAAATGGATCATCGACCACAACTACTAGGTAGAGATTTGTGTTTCCTGACATTTAAAAATAGAATAAATAATATGTGTCCATTATGAGAAATACTGGAACACAATAATCAGGGAAGCCTGTGTTTCTAAGTGCCTATAGATCAGAGGCAGGGAGTGGAGGAGGCAGGGTTAAGCAGGGAGAGAGTTTCACCCAGGTATTGCTATAGAAATGGCAACAACAGAGCAGAAGGAGCATTATCTTTTAGAGAACAGGAAATACCGGTTTTGCCTAGCATCATAAACTCAATGGTTTGAAAAGCACCTGCATATTCAAACTGAAGCTTTCTCCCTTGCTGCAGTTCAGAGTTCACCTTATGACTTGGCATAAAGACGAACAATTCCGTAGCTCAGAGAAAGACATCACTGAGTTCAATTTCTAATGGCTTTCTCCCAAGATTTGCACTTGATCACTTCTCCTTGGCAAGAGGACACTGCACTATGAGGATTAAATAGCCAAACACTTACATACATTTAAAACACATTTAACCTTTTTCCACAAGACCCAGAGCAGCTACAGAATAGTATTTTTAAATCGTGACCTCCACTTGCTGTCTATTTCACTCATTTCTTTTGTCAGTTTCTGGCTGAAAACAAAAGTTAATCTTGTTTTCTGTATCAATTTCTCTTTTCCTTAACTCAGGCCAGAATATAGAAAGTGAGATTTGGACAATATCAGTAACAGAAAAATTAAATACTGCCCCCCCCAATGATATTTAACCTATTTTAAGAGCCAGTATATCTGTTAAGATGTTTAAGACAATAAAAAGCAGCTATTTCTTTATAATATTATAACATTTCAGCATTTCCTAATCATAAAGTTTCTATTTTAATCTTGTAACCAAATGACCTTCAGTAAATGACCTGAAATGGATTACTTACTTCAACTAGCCTAGCACCCTCTTTCATTATCTATTTGAATAACAGCTTTAGAGAGTCAAACACAGGCAAATTTTAATGCTCTTCCACACTTTTAAAAGCAGTTTTGTTCTATTCTCATATGACATAGAGGTCAGTTCTAATGATTACATTTTCCCCAGCTAATCTCAAGGCTAAAATGTTGCCATCGCCATCCTTCTTAGATTTGTATTCAACAACACTAAGCATTTGCAAAGAGTACTAGAAAAGGATTAGGATTTTAACTTACAAATACAGACAAATTAATCCACTTCTGTGCCTTCTATTTCATTATCTTCACAATAAAAGGGTTGTGAATTTTAATGGTTCCTTACCTTCTATCACCAACATCACAGGCTTTGGTAATTTATTTTCTCAAGGTCCAGTTCACTGTGGCTTTAATTATGACAATGAGTCTAATACACTAAGCCAAGTCAACGTGGGAATAGAAGAAGATAACCAAGTAGAGGATGATTTGTCTACACAGGTAATAGGATCATTGAAACCATTTTGAAATCTAGAGACAGTACTGTAATAAATCCTTTGCTATTTGTCCCTTAGAGAATGACCATAACAGTAGAATATCAGGGAGGAAGAAGAAATAGCATCGTGAAAAGCCAACAGAAGAGATGCTTTAGAGGAGGTGAGACTTGGAATTCCATGAAAAGCATTGTGTGAGGGGCAGTCTCCCAGGACCCAGAAATGACTTTTCTCATGAAATCATGCATTCTATTCTTTAATATCTCATTTTGTGTTATACGGCTATATATCATAAGTTTTAGTTTTTACATAGTATGGCCTATTAGTACATTAGTACTATGCCATAAACTTGATATCATAAACTACTTTTCACGTAATATTGTACAGCTTGATATATAAAACAGTGGTCTTTGCACTTAATCATTGCATTATCAATCATATTTATCAGTATGAGTTATTGTTTAAGCTTTTGTCACAGAAAGATGTATCTCTTCCACTTCTATAATTTTAAGAGAAAGCATATAAGGAAGGGGAAGAGAGATAATATGGTACAGCACTAAATAGCCAGGAAAACAACGTTATTTAAAAAACTATGAGCCTGTCTCCTGAGAAAACCAATTAAAAAAGTATTATATGTTCTTGAAAAACCACCTCTTGCCTTGGAGATTAGAAATGATTCAACTCTGAGACTGAGATAATTGTCATTTCCTATGGCCAGGTGTTTCAAGTAAGGGTGTCTTTTCGTTTGTGAGAATGGGTGTCAAAGTCAACACAAGCAGTACAGAAGAAAAGAAACAGCTTACACATGTTCACAAATCCTGATCTGACAATGCCTATGGGTGACAAATGAACTAATGACATGATGTTTAATACCGATAAAAAGCAAACCGTCTACCATTAAATAAGCACCTACTTTGAGCAAAGCATTGTCACATACAGCCATAAATTATATCTAACTCTCACAAAACTCTTAAGATAAGCATTAGAATACCCTCTTAGTTGGGAAAAGGAATGAATAAATGCACACTTTTGAAAGTCATTATAAGGATTGCACCCTCTCTTTCTTTATGTAGGCAGCATATTGCAAATATGTAAATGCAATCCTAACTGGATTATGGGGAATGTCTAATACTAAAATGCAGCAGACCCATCAGAAAAGATTCCTCTCAAATAATTGCCGCTATGGCTACTTGTGAGCAATCTCCTATGTCTATGCTCTTGAGAAAAATAATGAATCACATAATAAAAGACTACTATAAACCTTCTGCACCACAGAGACTACAGAGCATTTTATAGCTTCTGTGGGCATATATAGTAAAAGGAGTAAATAGGATTAGGGATTCATCATCACACCACATTAATGGTACCCTTAACAAGCATTTTTAAAATCTATATTTCCCCTGGTACATTCTGTGTATCACAAGACATTCTACTTGAGGTGATCCCACTGAATTCAATTCTATAGGTTGGATATGATCCTAGATCTTCAGATCTAATCACTAAACTCTCACTTTGAAAGGGTGCCAATTTGGACTTATTTCGTCCATTTACCTATTCAAACTTCTTAACATTTTCTGAGACAACTGAGGAAACTTTTGTCATGCCTAATCTAATCATCATGAGATCTGGAAAATGGCATAGAATCTCTTTCTCTTTATTCATCTTCTTGACATTTTTTCTTAAGTGTCTCTAAGACAGATACCCTGTTTGCATTTCTACCCTTTGGCCATGCTCCCATAGTGAGGTACTCTCCTTGTCAAACTAGGTACTCAACGTGTCATCTACAAGAATCTTAGAACATGCTAGAGTGGAAGGGAGACTCAGAATTTGCTACTCTACCATTTCTTTTCTGCAGCTGATAACCCGGAGGCTCAGAGAACACAAAAGATGCGACTAAGGACATAAAATCAAATATTTACAAAACAAGAGCTAAAACGGTAGCCGCCTGACTACAAGTTCAGAGCTACCTTCACAACACTCGAGTGACTCTCCCTGTGCCTGGCAGTCCCCAGGCTGACCCATATTCAGCACTGACATTGCTATTTCACTCTCTTCCTTATACCTGCCCTTCACTTAGAATACTAAATGAGTAAAATCAAAATTTTAATACATCTTATTCAAAATATTTAGAAACTCTGACCTAAGATTTCTTTTTTTATTATTTTTTTTTTTATTTTTGAGACAGAGTTTCACTTTTGTTGCCCAGGCTGGAGTGCAATGGCATGATCTCACCTCACTGCAACCTCCACCTCCTGGGTTTAAGCGATTCTCCTGCCTCAGTCTCCCAAGTAACTGGGATTACAGGCATGTGCCACCACACCTGACTAATTTTTGTAGTTTTAGTAGAAATGGGGTTTCTCTGTGTTGGTCAGGCTGTTCTCAAACTCCCAACCTCCTCAGGTGATCGCCCGCCTCGGCCTCCCAAAGTGCTGGGATTAGAGGCGTGAGCCACCACACCTGGCCTGACCTAAGATTTCTATTTGACTTTACTGTACTCATAAGAAAAAGGAAAATCTAAGGATTTCCTTTACCTTACAAGTACATGTCACCTTCTTTCCCTCCCCACCCGAATAAAATAGGCCAGTAGTGTAAGGTGTGCTTCCCCACATTGGTTCCTATATATTCAGTAATCTAAAGAGGTAACCATAATCTTTAAGAGCTAGAAACAAATTTAGGCAACAGTCTATCATTTTTTCAATCTGAATATCCCCCAAATTGTGGCTACAACAATAATCTTTATCTCTATTTTGAGAATTCCAATGCCTAACCTAATTCTCATTTCAATGCTTCTGAAATATAAATTTAATTGTAAAATGAACCATATTCTCATTTAACAAAATTCCAATTGTTCTTCCATTGGCAGGGAAAATAAATGATAGTATCTTTTTCATTAAAAGAAGATAGATCTATATCTTTATATATATGTAAACACTATGTTGATGCATCCTTCTCTAAGCAGTTTAATCCGTATCTTTGGGCTTGGACAGTGTGGAGATTGTGGTGCTGTTTGCCATAATTTCTGCTACATGATTTATTACATTTTCTGACTTTAGCAATGATGCAGGTGTATGAGGCAATTAACAGTTACTTGCTTTTATTAAAAATAAACGTGGACGCCGGGCGCGGTGGCTCACACCTGTAATCACAGCACTTTGGGAGGCCGAGGCAGGCAGATCACGAGGTCAAGAGATTGAGACCATCCTGGTCAATGTGGTGAAACCTGGTCTCTACTAAAAATACAAAAATTAGCTGGGCATGGTGGTGTGCACCTGTAGTCTCAGCTACTCAGGAGGCTGAGGCAGGAGAATCGCTTGAACCCAGGAGGCAGAGGTTGCAGTAAGCCGAGATCGTGCGACTGCACTCCAGCCTGGCAACAGAGCGAGACTCCATCTCAAAATAAATAAATTCATTAAATAAACATGCAAAATAAAACTAAAACATATCTTCAGGGACTATAGCTTTTTAAAAACTGCATATGTGTCACAAGAAGAAAATCCACTACAATTGTGATAAAAAAAAAATAGTCTCCAAGCACTGTTTCCCATACATCCACAACTTGCAACAGTCTCCCCATCCTCCATCCCACCATTGGGTACTGTATAAGATCCAAAATTCTTGTAACAGAGGCTAAGAGTGGCTGTATCCCTTCATCCACATCCTACTACTACCTTGATTTTGACTTCTCTTCGCGATCCTTTCCTTTAGCCAAAACAGTCTACATATTATTCCCGAAAACCAAGAATTCTTCTATGGCTATATGTATGCTAATCCCTGCCTGAGACATCTCCACTTCTTTGTTCTACTTTTCTAGTTTCTCCTCTTCCTCTAACTTTCTCTTCCATAGAAAAATACATCCTTAGCCATTTAATCACCTTGTACCCTCATGGATCAGTATTGTTTTATTTCCCAAAGACCAGCTGTCATGTTAGAAAAAGTATGAGCTCTAGAACCAGGCAGACATGGATTGCAGTTCTGGTCTTTTCATTGGCTAACTACATAGACACAAGAAAGTACTTCACTACTCTGAACTTCAGCTTTGTCCACTGTAGAATGAAGATAATAAACATCATGTTGTTAAAAGTAATCAGAGGCGCTACTTTTATGCCGCAATCAATCTACTTGTCAGAAAACAGATGCTGTTTGTAATTTTAGTAATGGGCTTATATTTTTAAATTAAAATTCATAATCAAAAATTCATAAAACTCATCTGAGCGTGAACTTGTATATTCTTCCGTTTTGTATCAACCCAGTAACTCCTTTTCTAGCAAAAGTAAAAATAAAATATTAAAATACATGATGCCAGCCACTCAGATCAAGACCTTGTTTGTCAGATTTCATAAAAGGGTTTCTTGGTAAGATAGTAAACCTAAAAATAGGTGACTTCAGTAGAAACACAAACAGTCCATCCATTATATCAGCACAACCGGCCAACAGTGACAATGATGATATGGGTGTGAGCATGCAAATATTTGGTTAGGAAGGAAGAAAAAGATCTGCCAGGAAGTCATTCTGATTACAATGTGTGAGCATATTATCACCTGAGGGAGGTTACCAGACTATAAAATAAACAGTCATTCTCATCATCTTCTGAACCTTTAAACTACTAATAATTGGGCACTTTGCTGATGATGCACAACAACTTTTCAAGCTGATTAATAGGTCACGTATGTAAAAAGGCACTCCTCGCTCATAAAACAATTACGCTAATCCTCTAATTTTTTTCAAAGATTATGAAATATTCTAATCATTCTAATCTTTGAAGAATATAGGTTTTGGTTGCAGATGGTGTTTGTATATTACTGGTGGAGCTCATTAACATTTTTGAATTTCACATATTTTATCCTCACAATCCCATGAGAACTATAATATAGGGATTATCACCTTCCATTTAAAACCAGTAAACAAAGATTCAGAAGCAATTTAGAGGTCTGTCCAAGGTAAAACAACTAGTTAAAAAGAAAAAGGATTAGAATTTTGATTTCCTTAATCAGTGTTATTTTCAAAGACTCGGCAAGTAGATGTTTTTACAGTTCATAGAAGTAAAGAAAATATTTTTTTCACTGCAAAGTCTCAACTTCGTTTGGTTCATTTTAGATGTTTACACTGGTAATACAGTTTTAGCTTGTGCCTGTACAAATTCAAAAGTTGCTCATTTTCCTGAGTAGATCAATAACCTAAGTCAATGTTTGAATGTGACTAGAATAAAGGTATCAAAAATGATTTCAGTGCATGGTGTGTGTAAATATAATAACCTGAATGCATCTTGTCTCTACCCTTAGTAAACTACATGTGACGTTATTATATTTCAGTGAGAATCTTAAACAACATTACATCTGCATGAATACCCAAACAGCAGCAGGTCTTAGACTAGATTTTAGTTGTCTAAGAAGTTTTTTAGCAAGTATGACACAGAATGTAAACTTTACTTGTGAACCTCATTTTGGGCACAATCACCTAACTTTCAACTTCAGACATGAAGAAAACAAGGGTAGCTTATGCACATAAATAAGAATATGGATGAGGGGTGCTATCTAAGTGTGGACTCAAAAGCTGGAGACAATCTAATTGCTGACTTAATGCTTCTGATTATGAAAGGTATTTCTTTTCAGATAACAGGATTCTAACTGTGGAATCTCTGGTGTATGTTATTTAACTCTCATTTAGGTCCTATTGTAGTCAAAATATTTGACTCATCCTTTATGCCAGTTTGAAATAGTCATAGCAATTAGCAGGTTGCTAACCAACATAAGCAAGTAAAAAACGCTGATAGCCCAGTTCAAGGAAGTTATATTAATTGTTAGTTTCTCATTTTATCATACATGAATTATTGCTGTGTAAAGATATTATACAGAAGATCTCTGTATCTGGTTAAAAAGGATTAGATGGTCTTCAAGGTATCCTTTAATTTTGAATTTTCGTGTTTCTATCACTCTACTTGTCATATCACTTGTATTTTGTCTCTGTCTCTGTCTCTCTCTCTCTCTCTCTCCCTCCCTCTCTCTCAGCTAGATAAAGGGGACAGAAACATAGGATAAAATTAGACTAGCCACTGTTCTTCCTCCTAAAATAAGAGTGTATTGTTCTAGCCTCAAAATATAACCTTCGATAAGATTAGAATTAGAACTTTGAAACAATTATTATGAAAGAAAGTAAAGCATTGCCCTTCAAATTTTGCCTCATAGTAGAATTGGAATCCTTACAATTAAAAAAAAAAAAAAAAAGAAAGAAAGCTAAATGGCTTCCACAAAGCACTTGAAGGATTAATATCTGTCTTCTTTGATTACCCCATGATAAAATATTATAATATAATCCTATAATTTCTGCACCACTTATCTGACACTTCAGCCTTATATGAACAAACTGTCTTTGGGCCAAATGTATTTTTTATGCATATGTGAAGCTGAGAAATGCGAGAATTTTGATCCCAAGGTACATCAACCACATGTTCTATTAGTGAGAAATTTTTAGACTGAACAAAAGCAAGGGAGAGCAATTTTGTGACCTTGTTCTTTAAACACAGAATCATCTCTTCTCTGTGATATCTGGCCAAATACTGAACTTTTGTCTGCCTCAGTGGCTCAACTAGCACAATTCTATTTCTACCATGAAACATATTTAAAAAGAGAGTCACCACACTTTATGTATATTTTCAAAATAAAAACAAAAAACAGAGGGATTCTAAAGTGGGTAGCAATTATTTCAACAATTGAAGAAAAGCAGTGTCACATTGTAAGATAATTCTAATGATGTCATATTGTCATTAGTAAAGAGATGCCTCATTTTGCCAAAGGGAAGATCTTTATAAACTTGGAAATATATTCAATTTCACAATTTAACTCTATTCAGAGACTTCATTTTTAAGAGATGCATTTGGCAAATACTTTTATCAATTACATCTGTTTTATAATCCAGATTTTCCTATATACATTTATTAATAGTGAGGGAACTTTCTATGAAAATCTGTTTACATACCTTAAAAACATATAACTTAAGTATTTGTAATAGGAACCTTGGAAATATTCTTTAAAATAATATTTAACATTGTCTAAGAATGTAGACACCATTGCCTTGTAATAAAAAGATTACAAAATATAATATTTCTGTAATCTGCACATATATCAAGTTAAGATATTATATGTTATTTTCTAGTAGCTATTAAGTTAGAAAGCTATAAAGCATATAAAGAGGAAGATTTGTCTCTCATGGAAAGATGCATTCTTGGCTGAGCATCGTAGCTCATGCCTAATCCCAGCACTTAGGGAGTCTGAGGCAGGTGGATCACTTCAAGGTCAGGAGTTCAAGACCAGCCTGGTCAACATGGTAAACCCCATTACTACTAAAAATTCAAAATTAGCTGGGCATAGTGGCACATAGCTGGGCATAGTAGCCTCCAGCTACTCAGGAGGCTGAGGCAAGAGAATCGCTTGAACCCGGGAGGCAGAGGTTGCAGTGAGCCGAGATCACACCACCGTACTCCAGCCTGGGCAGCAAAGTGAGTGAGACTCTGTCTCAAAATATAAAAAGAAAAAGAAAGCTGCATTCTTAAGTTGTTAAAATGAAAAATAAAAGATTTCACTTAACCTTTGGTCTTTAGTCATGTAACTTTGCTACAACACATTTGGGCAAGATATCTTGTCTATTTTGTTTTCTTATCTTTTTTCCTCAGGTTATCAGTTAGTTATAAAAGTATCCTACAAGCAATAGGTCTTATAAAACAGTATAGTAAAGAATTACACAATCAATAAGGAATTAAAACACATATACTAAGAATTTCAGATTGCAACATCTGAACTGAATGTAAATAACATGACTATGGGCCATTTGTAGACCAATCTGGTTGATTACACTGCCTTAAAAGTCTTCGGGCATTTTTCTCAAACCAAGTTTCATTTCTTTGAAGTATAAGGTGTGATGACTTTGCAGCATCAATTAATATAAATTGGAAGTAGACAAAGTATTAATTAAACATGACACTCTGATTATTTAAACCTTCTATTAAAGTTGATTATTCAGAGCCTGTTTCTCAAAAATGACTGATGAGATCAAGCTTTACTGACTTTCTCTAAGTCTACTATTTCCAGCTCTTCAAAACAGAAGGATTAAATGAAGTGAGAAGAACACTGGAACAAGGCTAATAGACAAACTGACTAATCTCAGACCCCCAAGGTCAAAGCAAGGCAATTCGTTTCTTGGCTTTCATCAACGCAAGACATGATTGATCAATCTAAAGAGCAGGATTACAAACATTATATATATCAATGATATGTTCTCTGCACTGTGTAACTTTTTGAACAATGACAGATTGCATAGTCACCACAAAAGTCACATCATAAGGCAAAATTCATTACACTTGCACCAGCACTACGATTTTTCAAAAAACAAATGTACACATTAGCAATTATTATTACTACGCATGCCATTTTGGGGAGGTAAGCCTTTTAAAAAATCAGATAGTCCTTGGGATTCTATCATCATCATGGTCCAAACTTTGGGACATTCGTGTCCCTCAAAATATAATTCTTACTCTAACACATTAATTTGTGGAGCATGCCACCATGTTATAGATAATTAGTAAAGGCAATATTCTTATGTTATTATAAAAGTTCAATAGCAATTGTTGTGTTTGAAAGATTGCTACTTCCATAAATTCAGAGCTATTCTTGGAGAAGAAAACATTGTAAGAAAGATCACGTAAAAATTTCTTAACATTATAAACATTTGTCTCTCATTTGATATAACACTTAAGGAACTATCCTATAAAACATACTAATAGCAGCTCAGAAGTTATTCCACAGAGTAATGGTAGATAATTTGAAAGATTTATCAAAATGAAATTACATGTAAAGTGTAGTCAATTGAGATCATGGAAACTTACTCTGCATTCTATATATTTTAACACACATTGGTATTTTTACTAATCTAAATTAGTTATCATCTTTCTATTAGGTTAAAAATTTAGGAAAATTTTATCGTCTAGGTGGAGGAAGACCGTAAAAGGTGTTGTATCTTCAGCGGATGATTCATTTCACCAGCTGCCAGAAAGTTGCATGTTGCAGCACACTTGGACACATGCATCCATGACTAATTGGGAAACACATTTATCTTGGCACATCACAAAGGAGATGGAATTATAATTATTCTCCCTTGTAACTAAAGGTATTTTGGAGCTGTGTCTACCTAAAAAATAATGCAAATTACACATCTGGACTAGGTCCACATAATTTTACCATCTGTGGTTGATATTCACCCATAAATATTTCTGGAAGCATTCTCTGTGTTTAAAACAACTTCAGTAAAGTTTCAGGATTCAAAAATCAATGTACAAAAATCAGTAGCATTTCTATACACCCATCACATTCAAGCTGAGGGCCAAATCAAGAATACAATTCCATTTACAATTGCCACACAAACAACAACCAAAAATACCTAGAAGTACATCTAACCAAGGTGAAAGATCTCTGCAAGGAGAACTATAGAATGTTGTTCAAAGAAAATATAGATGACACAATGAAAACTATATCATGTTCATGGCTTAAAAGACTAAATCTCGTTAAAGTGGCAGTATGGCCCAAAGCAATATACAGATTCAATACTATTCATATCAAACTACCAACATCATTTTTCACATAATTAGATAAAACTATTCCGAAATTAATATGAAACCAAAAAAAAAAGGAGCCTAACTAGACAAAGCAACCCCAAACAAACACACAAACAAAAAAACAAAGCCGGAGGCATCAAATTACCTGCCTTCAAATTATACTATGGGGCTACAGTAACCCAAACAGAATGATACAGGTACAAAAACAGACAAATTAACTAATGGAACAGGTTGGAGAACCCAGAAATAAAGTCACACACCTAGGACCATCTGATCTCCAACAGAGTCAACAACAATAAGCAATAGGGAAAGGACTCCCTATTCAAAAAATAGTGCTTGGATAAGCAGCCAGCCTTATGCAGAAGGATGAAACTGGACCCCTATCTTTTATCATATACAAAACTTAACTCAAGATGAATTCAAGATTTCAATGTAAGACCTCAAACTCTAAAAACCAAGAAGAAAATCTAGGAAATAACATTCTGGACATTGGTCCTGGGAAAGAATTTATGACTAGGTCCTCAGAAGCAATTGCAACAAAAACAAAAATTGACAAGTGAGACCTAATTAAAGAGCTCTGCGCAGGAAAAGAAACTATCAACAGAGTAAACAGACAACCTGCAGGATGGAAGAAATTACTCACGAACGATGCATCTGACAAAAGTTTTATATCCAAAATCTATAAGGAATTTAAACAATTTTAACAAGCAAAAACCAAATAATCCCATTAAAAAGTGGACAAAAAACATGAACAGACATTTCTCAAAGGAAGATAAACAGGTGGCCAACAAACATAAGAAAAAATGTTCAACATCTCTAATCATCAGAAAAATGCAAAACAAGACCGCAATAAGATATCGTCTCACATAGGCCAGAAGGGCTTTTATTAAAAAGTCAAAAAGTAACAGATGTTGGCAAGGTTGTGGACAAAAGGGAATGCTTCTACGCTGTTGGTGGGAATGTAAATTAGTTCAGCCTTTGTGGAAAGAAGTTGGGAGATTTTTCAAAGATTTTTGACAGAACTACCATTTGACTCAGCAATTCCATTATTAGGTATATATCCAAAGGAAAATAAGTAATTCTATGAAAAAGACACATGCACTCATATGTTCTTTGCAGCACCATTCACAATAGCAAAGACATGAAATCGACCTAAGTGCCCATCAAAAGTGGATTAGATAAAGAAAATGTGGTAATATACATGATGAAATACTATGCAGCCATAAAAAAGAATGAAATTATGTTCTTTACAGCAACATGAATGCAGCTGGAGGCTATTTCCATCCTACAAAAATTAACAGAGGAACAGAAAACCAAATACTGCATGTTCTCACTTATAAGTAGGAGCTAAACATTGGGTACTCATGAACATAAATATGGGAACAATAAACACTGGGGACTACTAGAGTAGGGAGGGCAAGAGGGCAGCAAAAACTGAAAAACTGCCTACTTGGTACTATGCCCACTACCCAATAGTAACAGGATAATTCAGACCCCAAACCTCAGCATCATGCAATATATCCATGTAACAAATAAAACAACTTTTATTTTAAATTCAGATGTAACCCCTGAATCTAAAATTTACTGTTGGTGGGTATGGAAATTAGTACAGACACTATGGAGAACAATATGGAAGCTCTCAAATCACTAAAAATAGAACTCCCATATGATCCAGCAATCCCACTGCTGGGTATATATCCAGTAAAAAGGAAATCAGTATACCAAAGAGGTATCTGTACTCTCATGTTTATTGCAATACTATTCACAACAGCCAAAACACGGAATCAATCTATGTGTCCATCCATGGATAAATGGATACGAAAATGTGATACATACATATATATATGTGTGTGTGTGTGTGTGTGTGTGTGTGTGTATATGTGTATATATATGTGTGTTTGTGTGTGTGTGTGTGTGTGTGTATACATACACATATATATGAATACTATTCAGCCAATAAAAGAATGAAATCTTTCCTCGGTTATTTGAAGCAGCATAGATTAACCGGAAGGACATTATATGAAGTGAAGTACGCCATGCACAGAAAGACAAATATTGTATGTTTTCACTCATGTGTGAGCTAAAAAATGTTGATCTTGTAGAGGTAGAGAATAAAATGATAGTGAGGCTAGAAAGAATAAGGAGAAAGTAATGGAGATAAGTTGACTATTGAAACAAAAATAGAGTTAGATAGAATATGTTCTAGTGTTCAGTGGCACAGTAAAGTGACTATAGTTATCAAAAACATTGTATAATTTAGATGAGCTGAAAGAGAACATTTGGAATATTCTCAACACACACACACAAATGATAAATGTTTGAGGTGATGAGTATACCAATTATCCTGATTTGATCATTACACATTGTAGGCATGCATCAAGATAGCATAGGTATCCCATAAAGGTATTTTATGGATCAAGAATGCATAACAGAGACCAAAACTGCATATTCAGCTTTGACACTGAAAGTCTAAACAGTAAGCTTCAAACTGCTGTAACTTTTCACATTGCTTTCAAAAGCTCCGAAGAAACATAATTGCTTGGAATATTGAATTCCAGAAAACACTGTTATGTGAAAAACATTTTACTTTGCTCTAATAAGATATATAACAATAATGGTAGTAAAGAAAACCAAACAATTATGTAGAAATTAAAAAGTGACAGTCACTAATCTAAACACTTTATGCATATTAATTCATCAGTATAACCCACTGAAGTATATGCTATTATTATTTCCATTTTTGAGATAAGGGAATTCCTCTGCAACAGAAAAAAAGAAAGCACTAAGTTAATACACTACCATGACCTGTTCCTTAGTATTTGTGTGCACTAAATCATGGACATTATCAGTGGTGTGAAACTAAGGCCTTTCAGTTAAAGAAGAGAAGGAGAGAATCTTTAATCAGAACACTAGTCTAGTGGAATATGTCAGAAATCTGGGTTGAGGTAATGGCATAAGTAGTTTAAAGATATCCTTAACATACACAATAATATTATTGTATATGTGGCCATCAAAAACCATGCTTAAACTGTTAAAGAGAATATGAACTATATGTACACCACTGATGCATCATATAATAAATGTAATGTTACAGGTCTTGTCAGCAACCCTATAATTTGCCATTTTCTTGTAAGAAATATTCTCTTATATTAAATTCTAGTAACTGATGTCTTTAAAATGTCTGTAAACTTAACAGACACAGTTACGAACCATAATAATTTATTTCCCATAATAGAAATTCAATAAATATTTTATATTATATCCAGTAAGAACTGTCTTTTCTCTATGCTGCCACTTATATACAAATAATTCTCTACAACTAAAAAGACAGGCCAATCCACTTATCTCTGTAATCAATGGGTTTACAGTCATAAGGTAGCTTATTATTTCCAAGTAATGCTTAGAAAGAACTAGCTCTTGGTAAATATGTGTTCTCTACCTACAATTCCAGTTATAAATATGACGATACTGGCATAAAGTGGTCATATTTCTTAATAAAATAGGCCTTCACTTGTTTAAATTACATATTGATTTGCATAGCAGTTGAATCAGATACCAATTGCTGGCTTGTGTGTTCTAAACTCTGACATTCCTGGTACTTGGCCAGATCTAATCAGTTTACCATCTCCCAAGATGCTAGGTGCTAGCATTTCGTAGTCTATCTTAGTGTGAATTGTCAACCCGTAGGCATAACCTTTGATGTCCAGGCTATTTCATACTAACGCACCTTTGTACTTGTTCTTTTTCCTAGAAATCAGTGAGTGTGTGTTTCTCCTCTGTCTCTCTCTTTCTCTTCCCACATTCCTCTTCTTTCTCACTTTTACCTAAGGAACACCTACTCATCATTTGAGACTCATTATAAACATCTCCCTAGATACACTTAAGTATTTCCTTCTTTTCTTTTTGCCAAACTGGGGAAACAATCTATTTTTGTACCAATCACAGTCTTACATTTATTTGTTCAAACATCTGACTCATTGACTAGTCAATAAAACACTTTAAGACAAGTCTTATGCGTCATGAAAGCTGTTCCCAGCACAATGATTGGAACATAGCAGATGTTCAATAAAGTAAAATGAATTAAATGACTTTATGATTTAGTCTACATTTTATATTATACTCTAGTTCCTAAATTTTCCCTCTTTGACTAGAAATTTATTTTTTCTGTAAAATATCCAATATTTATGAACAACTCATTTTTCTCTAAGTTAGTTCATTTTGAAAATATTATATAAATCATCATCAAATCATCTACTTATCAAGTTGTTACCTAGAAAGAGTAAAAATTATCCAGCTTCCAAAATTTATAAGTTCCTCTAACATTCTGCAGGTATTTCTAGGCTTCCATAATTAATCATCTGTTAATTACATTACCCACTTTAATTCAACAGTTATGAAAAAAATTACATTAATTGTTAGAAATAATTAACTTTTTGAGTTCAAGCTACCCTGTGGATAGTTGAGAGTCCATATTAAGTTATATGTATGTGTTTATATGGAATAGGCTACCTAAAATATAACTTTATTCTTTCATGTTTTTAGGTTAAAAGACAACTTAGTATTGAATACAGAATATGCAGTTAAGCTACTTGTATATAATTTATGATAAAGTCAAATAAATCTTATCTGTCTATGAGAATTATAGTGATGATGGTGATGTTAAGGCTGACTAGCCCCCACTGAATTTCTTCGTCAGGTCTACTTTTTAAACTATATAATTATAAATTTTATTCTTCAGGAAAATTTCAGGGTTCATCTGGCTACTTACTTTTCAGGGTTTTCTACTTCTTCAGTTACAAAATTGAGGTAAAACCTAAAAATAAATAAATCACAAACTATTAATGTATTTTGCCACTATTCAAAGTCTCAAATTTAAATTATTTGAAATTGAACTTAGAATTATGAAAATTATAACAATACTTACAGTAAGATGAACATAGCTAACCACCAAATACTCCCACAAATCATTTGTCTATTAAGCCACATTTACGGAGTGCTTCTCACATCGGAGACATGCACGTGGTAAGCCCACAGTCTCAAGGGGCTCCTAGTTCAGAGAATGCCCCACGGAATAGTGTGATACAGTGCAGAACCAACGCTGGAGCAAATACATGGGAGCCAGAGGGCAGGTCTAGCCCAACCTGGTAGGTCAAAAGAGGTTTTCTAGAGGAAGCATGGCCCAATTTAAAAACTGCTTTCTCTTTAGCCCTGGTGAGGTGGTGTGAGGCCATTCCTGACTGAGAATAGCACATGAGCACAAAAGTGTGGCAGAGGGGTGAGGCACAGGGAAATGAGTATTCGCTTAGTATTCTGCAGTACAAATGTGGCAGAGGAATTACTATAGAAAAGAACCAAACATAGGAAGGCAAAGATTCCTCTACCTTTTTCTTTTATATTTTCAGAAAATTTTTGCGAGATTAAAAAAAAAATCATGTTTTCAATATAATCTATTATTTTCTTATTATTTAAAATAACCTTTTACATAGATATGCAGGAGCACAGGTTCATAGGTACAAGTTCTCTTAAATCTAAAATCAAGTGGCTGGAATATTAGCCCAACAGCTCTTAGCATACTTTAAGTATCTCACTAGTTAAAACAAAGATGAAGAAATCTCTCTTGCTCCATCTTTATCAAACCATCTAAATTCACAAGTAGTCAGTCTATGTTCAAGGTTAAAGTGTCCACGATTTTAAGGACTGTTTAAGCTGAAACAATTGAAAAGCTGACAGAACAGTAGCAATAATGGTGATCTAAAAAGTCGGGAGCCAAAGATTGTTTTAATGACTAGAAAATAAGTTTTTCAAAATAGAGATCGTAGTTACACCGCGAAAGCCAGCAACAATCAGTCCTTATATCTGCAATATGCACTCCAGGAGGGGTTTGATGTGTTTGCTATAAGCCTGAGGCAATGGAAAGTAGGGGAAGAAAAAAGAAAGAAACACACTTACGCCAAAAAACAAAGACCATCACCAGTGAAAAATCACACACACCAAGAAACATTTCCAGGCTTCTCATGTCAAAAATAGCCAGTTCCTTCCTGACAGTTGTTTTAGAAAGTAGTCTTTTCCAACAATGTTAAAGCAATAAATAAAATATTTATGAAAAATACACACAATTTCAAAATCTGCCGTACTCCAGGGAGTAGACAAGAAGAAAGGGCTGGGAGCAGGGTGGTGGGTAGGAAGGAGAAAGCTTCTGGTTTTAGTCTAAACATTCACACATCCTGTGGGAAATCCACCTTTATGTTTTAGTTTCCAGAAATGAGTCCATGGTATTCCCTTTGGTTTACAACACTTCAAGTCCTCTAGAGAATGCTCGTATGATCTATTGTTCCAGCTTTTCTGTGATTGTGCATAAAAAGTACTGCAATGTTGGCAATGCATTCCAATACCCAACTTTGTGAATTATTTTTAAAATAAGCTTATTCTTTAGATTAGATTTGACACAATAGTACAAAATAATCCCAGCAAGTGCTTTAGAAAGACTAAATCCATTAAGAATAGGATTTAAAAGGAAGAGAAAAAGACACTGAAAACTATTTCCTATGGTACAATTAAAAAGAAAGAAAGAAAGAAAGAAAATCCAAAAAAAAAAGAAAAGAAAAGAAAATCCTACCAAGCAATGTTTAGCTTTGGATCAGGATATGGAACTGAGTTCCCCATGGCCACAGGAGGACTGGCAGATGTATTTCTCTGAATGCAGACATTGGCAATGTTATTAACGTTGCTCTGACCCAACTGTGTGACCTGGCTGGGTTCATGATTTCTTTTCCCCTAACTAAGCTTCTGTGTAGTAGCTTTATCATTCTAGAAAGGTTTTGCATTCTTCAGAGACAAAAGCCTCCTCTATTCATATTCCTCCCTGGGTTTGGTGATATCTTTTTTCTTGCTAACAGAGCAAGGTCTCCAGGACAACAATGGTCTTGATGCTTTTACTTACAAGCTAACAGGCTGGGCGGTAAGCTCTAACGACAATCGCTGTTTTGCTTCTGACTTCCTCATTTTCAATGCCCCCAACTTTTATGAGGGGGCTGTCAAACATTGCCATAGCAGCAGCATAGGGAGTGGAGAATCCTTTACAGTACCCCACCGATAATTCTACAACCCAGGCTTATAATTATATCTTAAAAGCGAGAGAAAGGTCAGAAAGGCAGGGATCACATTTTGGCAAGTGAATAAATGTCCCTCGCTTTGGGAATTTTTAGCCTCCATCTTGTTTCATTTACATCCAGTAATAACTTTTCCGCTGGAACTTCACACCAACAGACTATGTTTTTTTCTAAACACTTTTCTAAGACTGATGACCATAGATTAACAGCCAGATTACTTCTGCATCTTCACAAAGTGGCATTCAGGTAGCACAACAACCTGTTATAGAAAGTTACTTATCTGTCCCCTACGTAAGTCACTTGTATCAGATAACATTCCATTTTAAATCCTGGACTTATTTTCCAATACTGTGATTGAACCCTAAAAGGATATTAAAGAAATCAATGGTTTCTTGGTCTTTCAAATCGGGAGTAGACATGAGGATTATATGGGTAAAAGTATTAAATAAGGTTCATGTAAACTCCTTTTACCTTGTAATCAGAGTAATACTTTAGGGTCAGCATCAATAAAGTTATATACTAATAAAATAAATCAAAATGAAAAGGATCTTCATCCATGGAGAAATTCATCAGCCCTCAAAAGCCTACATAAGTGGGGAAGTTTTACTCTACGTAAAGCAGGTGACCTGAATTTTTAGTTCTGGGTATTGGAAAAGTGAGGAGGGGGAGCTGAAAGGATATTTTAAGATTACATGAGAACAGATCTATGGTATTCGCAAGCAAAAGAAATTTTATTCGACAGAATTAATCAAATCTCCCTTGTGACTATCTTCACATTCCACACTCCTGATTGTGTATTGCTGGTCTCCCAACACTTGGCTGTAGCTGAAAGCTTTCTCTACCTCCCCGATTTGCTCTGGTGTCTCCCAGTGACCCTCCCAGTAGCTTGGCTGCAGCCCCAGGGCACAGAGCTCTGATCCAGGGTGAACAGCCATAGAACAGTTGATTCTGCTTTAACCCTGTGATCACGTTCAGTTCTTTTGTCTGTCTAGCACCACATTGTGCTTTGGACAAAAGCAAAAAGACTTCAAAAATACTGAGTGATTCAAAAGTGCTGCTTACATTTATGGTTATAAAAATATTCTGGAAATACACAAATATTTTACACTGATCTCCTTAGAGCTACAATCTTCTAACACTCTTCAAACATATTTTGCCTCAAAGGCCACATTAAGATTTTAAGTTCCCATAACTCCCTAATTATCCTCTAATACTATATTTTCATAATTCAATGAGATTATTAGGGTGAATACTCCATTCATTTTGAAATATATCTATATTCTATGCATTAGCTAGAAGGTAAGAGCTTAAAAACTAAAGAAACAAAAGGAATTATATTTGTGTTGGAAATGCATTTATATAATTTTTGAGCTAGTATAGTTTTCTAATATTACTTTCAGGCTCATAGATCATTCTCACAGCTAAAGCTATATAACAGGGAGTTTTATAAATAATTTAAAAATAAATATTGCCTTGATTTACCCCATAACAATGAAATTTAATCTTACTATAATGACTTTTGATATTTAAATAATACCTCGTAGGCTTTCTTGCAATGATCATCTCTACAAAATCTTACTAGGTCAATATCCATAAGTACTGTTTTTCAAGTATCTGAACAAAGCAAGGTACAAATACAAAGTTTTAATTGCCTTAACCAGAACAGTAGGTATCACAGATGGACATGCATCAAAGGAAATATATCTGCGGCACCATGATTTTAATCATCTTTGCTTTATTAAATTTTCAGATATGGGGGAAATTTTAAGGAACACATAAGGTCCTTTTAAATGTAACAGATTGTCTGGTAGAGTTGACTGCATTATCTTGGTTTCTCTTTCTCTGCCTTTAGAGTATCATTAACTCCTGGGAACATCTTACTTGTTTCTACATCTGAGTTATTTCTCTATCTCATGAGAAGCTGGAAAAAAAATCAATTAATCACTATTTGTAAATACCTTTGGAGCTTTTGCTGAAAGGCCTTTTGACAAGTGAAGTATTATTTTTTAGTACCTTATGGCACTATTATGTCCTTACTGGTACATACTTATAAGTAATTTTTATTGGATCTTAAGACTCAGCATTTGTTTTTGTTTGTTTGTTTGTTTGTTTGTTTTTATGACATCAGGCTAAATCTAGTAGTCACCTTGACTGGAAACCTGTTATGTTTGCTTTGTCATGTGCAAAAGAATTGGCCTGGTAGAGGTGACAATACCTTATTTCGCATTTCAAGTAAAGCCTATCACACTGGATTATGGCTATTCGCATGTGTCTGGCACCTTGCTTGGCACTTAATTTGGGTACATAATGGGATTAATGAACTACACAAACTGCCAGATCTGGAGCTTTCAACTTACCAGCCAGCATAGGCATACATTCCGTAATAAAAAGCCAGGGGCAACCGTGTAATACTGGAATCTCTTCCTGAAAAGGCGTCTTTAAAGTTCTGCGTTTGACCTGTAATTAGAATAGACTGATTTTAGGATTTTTCAAAGAATTGGTATTCACTCTTAACCAGAAACATGGGGGTGTGGAGAACCATACTGTTTTAGGTCTAGATTTCTTACTCTCTGTTGATTACCATCTTTATCTATTTCTTGTGCCCATTCTATAAAAGGGGTCCCAAAAGAGATAAAAAATTGTTTGTGATCAAAGATTGATCACTAACATTATTTCACATTTCTGTTTTAATAAATTTATAACAAAGATGAAAATGGCGTTGAAAAATAATCCTTTGTTTGAGTATGCCTCTATTGTGACCATAAAAGAAGACTAAAGGGTTTTCTGTAAATTATAATCTTGATGAATATGGTAGAATTCTTAAAAGTAAAGACAATGTATTGCTGGGCAAAAAAAAAATGCAGAGAGGTTTCTAAGGGTCTATCCTTAATGATGAGATAAAAATAAATCTCAGGACCCCTTTCCTATATCATTTACCTTTCTGTTTTCTGTTTATCCTGTGTAGTTTATTAGATGCGTACCTCCTAGAGCAGAAGTTGGAAAACCCTGAGGACCATATCTGCCAACCTAAACTAAAAGCCTTTCTTACAGAGTTTTCTTTATCTCTAAGATAAAGATGCCCATTCATGAAGTATAGACTATGGCTGATTTCAGCCTATAATAGCAGAGTTGAGACGATATAGCTTGAAAAATTGAAAATATTTATCATCTTGTCCTTTACAGAGAAAGTCCACTGACCCTATGACCCTGTTGTAGAGAATGATATGGGTTTTCCCTATAAATATTGAAAAGATTTTATAACAAACTCTAAAATAAATAGGTTTCAACAGATTTTGCAGCAACATGTGAATTGAACACTTTTATTCCTCACATTTTTCTTTATTTTGTGAATCACAATGGAACTTGTTCCTATATATCTTTTGAATAATTTTAAAAGTTAGAAATTCAGATTTACTTTAGTCAGTGAATATTCAAGCTTAAGTAGAAACAATGTTTATATTGCCCAAAGAAAAGAGCAAATGAGATTAGCCAAATGGGAAGTGAGAGTTTCTTTTAAAATCAAACTTCATGTAAATAAACAGGAGGGGGATGGGGGTGGATGATGTGTAGGAGGCACTCTCTCTCCCAAGTCAAATCTCAGTTGTTTCCTGCATTGTCCAGGCACAACATATATATAAATATAATAAGTGTAAATATGAAGACCAAAAATGGAGAATGCTGAGTTATATATTACAACAATTTTTTCCTCAAAGTAAATGATTCCTAAACAGAGCTCACTTTTAACATGACACAATAAATTCAGAAATGCCCATTTTACTAAAACATGACTGTGTCCTTTAAGAAGAAAAATATACATAGAGGAATTCAGACAAAAACATCTGTTGAATATTCTTTTATCATGATCTGTGGTCTCTGGCATAAAGGCACAATATTTCTAAGAGTGCAGCAGCAAATAATCAATAAGAAAAACCAAATTCTGTAATGACTGGGTCACAAGCACAGAGCTTCAAAAGTGCCATTTTGAGAATACTACAAAAGAGAAGCAATTTCGTTTCTAAACTTCAGAAATATTTTGGCTATATAACAGAGATCTCAGGAAGATTAAAATCATAATATTCAAAGGAAAGTTCAACAAATCCTCACAAGTGAATATATAACATACAACTACTTTGAGGTTCTGATTAGAATAAAAATAAAAGCACAATTTGTATTAACAAGGTCTCTTACTAGAGTTTCAGATTAATGTGTAAAATGTGTGATCATATTAGAGATGAAGAAAATCAAAATTTTATAGTAATAGAGCAAATATACCTGCTAACAATGACCTCTAAATGTCAAAATTGACATTAAATGTACATTACATTAAATGTGGTAATATTATGAGGGAATTTCTCTCTTGAGGTGAGATCTCTGAAGAAGCCTGTCACATGTAGCACTGATATCATAATTATTAATTAAAGTGTCTCTATGTTGTAGCCACCAAAAAAAAATCTCAAGATATATCATGACCTCTGCTCTCAATGAATTTGTAATACAGTGACATTTGGGCAACCAAACCCTTCCTCATATACATATATAAATAAGTGGTAAAAACTGAACACAGTCTATAATGCTACCTATAATGTCTTAAATTACACCAAAAAAAAAAAAGAAAATAAATCTTAGTTTCAAAGAATATCATATAATCTTTTGGAATCTAAACTAGTATCAAAGAGCAGCCAATGACCCAGAGATTCTGCACTTTTCAAGTACTGAAGAAACTCTTTACAGAAGACTGAAGCGTTAACTCAGAAAAACAAAGCACTAACAAAACAGATTATTGTGCCTACATTCCTAATGAATAAGATAGAATATGAGCAGGCTAGCTCTGTGGAGGCCAAGGTATATTAGAAGAGCAAGCTCCTGTCTTCTCTTCAGTGCAAGCTCTAATGGTCAAAATCTTCATTGTGTTTATTCTGCGTTGGCCGCGGTTGCTGGATTTGACAAAAGCATTTCCGCCAGCAGGGCTCTAAAATCTCCCACTAGGCTTATTAAATGGGCAACAGCAGCTCCCCTTCCCAGCTACAGAGTAGCTGATCTTTCAGTGTTTGTTACTGTTGAATGCTTCTACCAACGGTGATGATTTTACCAAACTTTGGCAGTTCCTTTTGCCTTGTGTAATTCTTTTCCTGCAATGTCATTAAATTTCTCTATAAATTCCCTTTCTTGGAACAGACAATATTAATGCAAACATTAAATACTTCACATGCCCAAGTTATGTCATTCCTTTACAATTTCTCCTCACTTTCTTATTTATTTCCTGCTATGTTCCTGTTGCTAATTACATAACTCATGTGGATCTCTGTCCTCCGACAATTTCCACGGAGTCCAAGCAACTGCATATGGCTTCTTTCCTAAAACAACTAAAACTCTAAATGATATCACCTCTCAACTTCTTTTTCCATATTAAATGTTAAACTGTATAAAGCAAATAATCCCAGAAAATGTTGCATTTCAGGAGAAATGCAGATTTTACATGAAAAATAATGTAACAATAAAAATTAAGTTTTCACAACTACTTTATTGTGATAATTTTCGTGTTTAGGAATGCTGTTCCCATATTGACTCCTCTTTTGAGGATATCACTCTCAATTTAAAAGGAATAATAACCAGAAAGTAAAAGAATTATTGGTCATATTTCATTATTTTCCAGATACTTTTTCTCTGTAATCTTTATTACCATTCTTGCACAATTTTTAGGTTAAAAAGTATTTATCTGTAATTAAAACTAACTGGCAGATTTTTTTTTTCCACTTCGAGTTTTCACTCCAAACCATTATACCTAGAAAATTCACTGATGCCTTATTTTGCTGTTTGGCCCAGTCTTAATCCACTCTCTGCCATTCAACTGTAAAAACCAACTCACTTACAATGTAGCAGCATTTCAAGTCAATTAGATGACAATATAGAGTTTAAGCTCCATAAGCAGAGACTAATTAAGGATTCTGCTAGTACAAGCAAAAGTTAATGTTTAAAAAGACCAAAAACAGATAAGTATTTTAAAAAGCAGTTACTTTTCAGTCCATACCTTTAATTAGCTGCATAACTCCAGGGACTATAATTATCAGAATTGCTGTGAGCTTGCAAAAGGTTAAGACAATCTGGATCCGGGCACTCCAGCTGACACTCATGCTATTTAGGACCATCACCACAGCTGCAAACAAATAGATGAAGTTACAAAAGATGAATCCTCACTGGCACAAAGACCTTTTAGGTCCTTGTTGCTCAAAGGGCAATCTACAAGGCAGCAGTGTTGACGTTACCTAGAAGTGTTTTAGAAATGCAGAATCTCAGGCCCTGCCCCAGACCTAATGAATACAAATTGAGAGGTTCTCTGGCTGATTTTCATGCACATTAAAGTTTGGGAAACATGGATAAAACCTCTGGACAATGAGAAGTCTCTGTATATAAGAGTGGACATATATTATAGTACTCTAACAATCACATAAAAATGTCTTCTCACCAAACCCTGCCGCTATCACAGCATCCAATCAGATGGCTGAATTTGACACTCCAGCTTATGATGTGGCAACTCTTTTCTATCTTGATGATGGTATGCCTGCCAACGTGGATCGCACTCAGGAAGGGAGTTTAAAAGTTGGCTAAGATCTTATTTTTCACTCAGGACTAGCGTCAGGCAGCACTTTTCTTTTGGTTTTCCTCTTTCTAATTAGCATATCAAGGGATGACTTTCAACATGCCGTACAAATATAGTCTTTCAAGTTATATTTTAGGGCTTGAGTACAACCTTCTAAATAATGAATGCAAAAAAAACAACCAGGCTAGGATGCACATTGGGTTCAAAGCCAGCAGGATTTCTCATTCTTTCTGATGCTGTTTATAATTTCCCAAGCAGCAATAACTATCCACCTTCTACACCTTGTGGACCATGAAAAACTCAAGGATAGAGAATGGGTTATTCATCGCTGTATTGCTAGTGTCCAGCTCCAGGCCTGGCCCACGTAACTTAACATATTTTTGTTGAATGAATGAATGAACTGGGTCCTCAGTTAGAACATCTAAGGGACAAGAAAAATGGTGACGTTCTAAGACTTTTCTCCACTACTCTGGTGGACGACAGACGTTATTCTAGACAGTGGATTTCAACTTTATGCTCTTTCCACAACCTTATGCTTAGTGTTAAAAACCCAAAACATTACTTTATTCCTGACATTTACAATTATTAACTATAACCTTTATTTTTATAAAGATATACTCTCCCTAAACAAATATTAAAACTGTATATATTTCTCAAAGAATGAAACAAAACTACAGAATTCTTATTATTCAAGTTGCAATTGGAAGTTTTCCTTATGTATAGTAATGAGTCTGCCTCATAGTTTTCATTGCCTGATAGTTACTAGCTCACTTCAGAATTTAACAACGCAACTGTTGTCAACACGTAATATTTAAAGGCAAAAAAAAAAAGTGAAGCAGCTTAAACCCCCTAAAGGAAGACTAATATAACTAATATCATTTTAATAGTTTACATGCAGCCACTTAAAATTATAAGGCAGTTAAATATTTATTACAAGAAGGATATTCATTATATATTACTGACCAATATAGGAAGTTAGAGAGATGGATGGAAAAGAGGAAGGAAGGAAGGAAGGAAGGAAGGGAGGGAGGGAGGGAGGGAGGGAAGATACAGAATAGATACAGAAAGAAATAAAAATATCTGGAAATGTATTTACCAAAACTTCAACAGCAGGTGTTCACAGGTGATAGAATACTAAATAATTATCAGTTTTTTAAATTTATTATTTGGAATAGTTAAATTTTACAATGAACATATAGCATTTTGGTGAGTATACTTTCAAGTACACAACTGTATCCTTGAAATATACTTAAATATTCTCACCACAAAACAAAACAAAAAAGGGGTAACTAAATGAAGTAGTAGATGTGTTAACTAACTTGATTGTGATAATCATTTCTCTATAGATATAAAATCATTACATTATCCACCTTAAAATTACAATTTTGTCAAATATACATCAATAAAGCTATAAAAAAATTAAAAAGTAAATGAAGCAATAAAACACATTTTGTTTTTGGAAAAAATTCCAAGATGAGAAAAATAAGGGATCAGAAGATCTCATACAAAGTGAAATAGGGGGTTACTAATGAAGAAATATTTCTAAGGAGTAACTATGAGAACGATCAAAAAGGCCAAATCCCTGAATAAGCTACAGGGGCACCTAAGAGGGGATATTTTATCTGTGTTGGAAGCTGAAAACATGAGGAGATAGACAGGTCTGTTGTCAATGACAAAGTACATTATTTTATCTGAGGAATCACAAAAATAAAATTCTCTCTCCCCAATAGAAGGCACTTATATATGAAAATAAGTTAGTGCAACTCTGCTACCCGCTCCATCATCCAGTGGTTCTTTTCCTTTTCTATGCAAATGACTTCGTGATGCATCATTACATAATAATTATTGTTTTAATTAAGGAAGTTCAACATTGGCATAAAAGTGAAAAAAAATTGCCTCATGTGGCCACCAGCAACAAAAGGGCAGTGTTTTCTTTTAAATAGGGCTCCTAAAACCCAAAGCACACTCCATTTATGAAAGTTCTTTCCACAATAGAAAAGAGTTGTTATATAGAGAGAAAGGAAAAAAAAAGAGAGAGGAAAGAAGAAAGATAAAAAGGGAAAGAGTCAGGCAAGGAGGAAGGAAAGAGAGAGAGAGGCATTCTTATTTTTGTGACAACTCTGTTACTTCCATAAATAATATAAGTACCTAATGCCTATTGAAATAGCAAAAAACATAATCGGGGTATTTGGGATTTTTAAAAATACTTTGTAAAGTTTGCTTAGGCAAATGGAAGACAAAATCCAACAGGTATTATGAACTGATCAATTCACCTTGCTTTCCTCTCAGCTTTACAAAAATTCTCATTAAGATGCAAGTACAGTGCTAGGTAGAAATCTAAATTAGTATAGACACTATAGAAAACAGTACGGCGGTGCCTTAAAAAACTAAAAATAAATCTATCATATGATCCAGCAATCCCATTGCTGGGCGCTTGATTGTGGTTATTGTTTCAGAAGTGAATTCATACATCACACTTCATCAAACTGTACATTTAAAGCATGTATGATTTATTGTGTGACAATTACACCTCAACAAAACTTTTAAAGAAGAAAAAAGATGACATTTTTTTTCAAAGGTTTCTCAAAACCCTGCTTTATCTGAGCATCCAGACATTGTACTCATTATTTGGTACACCAAATTCCAGCTGAGATGCACCTGTGTTACCCTGAAGGCATAGCTTAACAAGTAAGACAGCCAGTGAGAGGCACAGGGAAGGTTCTCTAGTGGCTATAACTGCTGTTTCATCATGTGTCTTTACAGTGAAATTTATGTCTATGTAGTTGCTTATCCAACAATATTGAAAAGGGATTTGGGATTCACTAAATGCAAGAGCTTTCTGAGTTTCTGAAACAAATAATACATACTTAAAAAAATTACCACCTACCCACATTGCAATAATCAAAGAAATCTAAGCCAGCTCTTTGGTCTTCATTTTACTTCCTTTGAATAACGATTGCTAATTTCACACATGAGAAAATAATTTTGGCATTTTTTTGTGTGCGCGCCTTAAATTTTACCAAAATAAAAATGCAGGGACATACAGTTTTTATTTACTTATTTATGACACAGTTTCCTAAGAAATGAAATGTGGCAATGGAAGCTATATCTATAAATCCTGGAGATAAGAAATACATATTTGAAGGAAGCTATATTTGAAGAGGATGTTTAAGGGAAAGTTAAAGACTGAAGCTGTGATTTAAGGACTGGCAAGTATTTCTTTCTGCACGCTGTGTAATTCAAGTCTGTCTTTGGATTTTGAAGAGTGAGATTACAGAGTCTAGATATATTGAGTTTTCTCCCAGGTTCAAGTTTTTCTTGGCTTCTGAATTTTGAGTACTTTGTGCTAAACTGATAAAAATATATGGATGTTGTGAATATATGTTTCGTGTTGAGATAAAGTGGGTTGTTTCACTGCTGTTTGTAATGGCTGCCTGAATTCCTTTTATCTTTTTATTAGCATTTGTTTCCTGGATGCATTAATTTTAGAGAAGATATGTAGCAACAAATACTTTAAAAAGTTGGGTGACAGTCTATATCTAGGATTTCACTATTAGGAATAAAAATGTTAAGTGATACATAAATATATACTATTTTGGCAGAAATTTCACAAAGACTTTACATGAGTAATGTTATTTAATCCTCACATCTCTATGACATAGTTATTTTATTGGCCTTATTTTTCAGATGAGCAGCTGAGACTCAAGATATTATTTAACTTGCCTATGTTTACACAGGTAGTAAGTGTGAAGACTGGAGCCCAGGTAATGTAACTCTGGAGCCCACACTTTTACCATTAGTTCCCAGGTAACAATGAGGAAGTAGTTCAGAAGACATACATGATCCTTATGTTTAAATAATAGTGTACCTAGTTCTTTTAAATTCATGATGGCTCTTTCCCTCTCCAGAAGTTCGTATTTATTAGCTAAGATTTCAGGAACCTTTGATTCCACATTTTATTTGTCACCCTACTAAAGTATATGATAGTTGCTCTGCAGTACTTGTATATTTTAATACTATGCATATTTACCTAAGAATTGATTGTATTGGTAATTTAGTTATGGTAGAAAATAAGTAGACATAGCTAGATGTCACAAGATTCAAACAGAGCCACTTCATATGCTATATTTGATGTGTTAACACAGAAATAGTCCCAGATTTTCTTTTATGTAATTTACTGGTGCTAGAAAAATACAAACGGCAAACAGAATATAAAGTGATACCTTTGTAGAACTGGCTATTTTTTTTTTTTACAATGAAATCATGAATGTTATTTTGCTTGTTCCTCCCAATTACTCTCACAGGTTTGAGAAGTAGGATGGAGCTCTTAACTCATCTATATAAAATAAATTAGCAAGGAAATTGACATCCAACAATTGATGGTGTTAGGGATGGATCTAGGACTGGATCTCATATCGTAAAGAGAATGTTTTTATTATGTTCTGACATTCAAGTGTGTATATAGATATATATACTTGAATATATATATCTATATATTTTATATATATATATACTTGAATATATATATCTATATATTATATATATATACTTGAATATATATATCTATATATTTTATATATAGATATATATACTTGAATATATAGATCTATATACACACTTGAATGTCAGGACATAATAAAATAATTATTCAAGTGTACATATATATTTAAAATATATAATAACCCTATATAATTATACACTTGAATGTCAGAATATAATAAAAATATTCTCCTTAAGAGAATAATTATATTCTGACATTCAAGTGTATAATTATATTGGCTTCAATTTCAGGAAAACAGAGCAACAGATAAATATTTTAAATATTGAGCATACTTTAATGCTTACAGAATCTATAAGAGCAGTGAAAATTCATGAACTTCTATAGAAGGTGAAGAAAGTAATTACAATATTGGGCTATAAAAGAACAGCCAAATGTGAATCTCTAAGATTTTTCATCTAAACATCCATGTACCTGACATATTTACTGGAATGGATGAAATTTGTATAAACAAAAGCTTTTTTACCTTCATTAAATTTGACAGAAATGAAATACAGTTACTTAAAAAAATGAGAGTGAATAAGCCCTCAGTTAACTCCCACCCTCATATCTCAAATGGTTGGCTAACATTTCACAAAATTTGAAATTCTTTTTTTTCTGTGATACAGCAAGACCCTTCAGGTGTGCTCTGTTTCTATGCTTAACTAGAGATTTCAAATGGCCACAAACCGTTTCCTTCCCCAAGGATCACAGGGAAGCAATTCATGCAATTAAACTCTATTTTCTACATCTTGGTAACCTTCCACCCCTAACAGTTAGAAAATCACTTAGACTCACTTTGAAGAAAGCAGGATGTGAGAGATTTGACCCTAGATAAATTTCTTCTTCTCTATTTCCATCTCCACCCCCTGTTGCTCCATTAAAGCTAAATTTTTCTTAAAGACCGTTTGACTTTCCCAATTAGGGCACTGATTTACATTACCTACCGCTGAGTAATAAGGATTTCCAGTTTTCTTTTTAACTGTTGCTGATTATGAGAACACATTTCTTTCCCAGAATTTCAAGCTTGCAGAAGGAACATCAAAGTTTAAAAATGAATGGTGTAACTCATGATAACAATAGAAGGAAATGTCTGGGTTCGTCTAAGATTTACTCAGGCTCCTTGTTAACTATTCCGTCACCAATGTCTACTGCAGAGGTTTTATAAATCCCAACATAGTTATCCTTTTCTATAACTGTTTTAAAGTTTAGCTTGACCAGTTTCCATTTAATTCCCTGAAACACATTTTTTTCCTTTAAAATGTTTGACTGAATTGGGATAAACAAGGAGAGAGTTATATAGACTTACAAAAATAAAAACATAGCATTATTATTCATGTAATTTTAACTCCAAAGTGACCAAAATTTGTGAATTTATAAATTTTTACATACAGTCCACTTAAAGTCTTCTGATTACAGTTTTTAATTAATAACTATTATTGTTAATTTACAGAGCTCTCAAAAATGCCATCCCTGCTCTTCTCTTTTTTAAATATAATTGTGATATGATTCTTCCTCAGTCATTCAAGGGACAAGAAAATGGTGAATATAACAATGACTGATAGTCCAATCCCTTAGTGGAACAGTGGACTTATCAAGAACTTTCTATAGGCAAGGCGCTCTGATAAAGATCTTAAAAAATCTGACTTTGATCATGTCTTTTGCGGGAACACGGATGGAACTAGAGGCCATTATCCTTAGCAAACTAAACCAGGAACAGAAAACCAAATACTGCATGTTTTCACATACAAGTGGGAGCTACATGATAACAACTCATGAGCACAAAGGGGAGCAACAGATCCTGGGGCCTACTTGAGGGTGGAGTTTAGAAGGAAGGAGAGAATCAGAAAAAAATAACTTGGGTACCAGGCTTAGTACATGGGTGATGAGACAATCTGTACACCAAACCTCCATGACACAAGTTTACCTATGCGACAAATACGTAAACTCCTGAACTCAAAATAAAAACTGAGAAAAGAAAAAATTAAAAAGAATATGACCTTAACAAAAAACTGACTTCATTTAATCTTCCTTCAGCCATTCAAGATATTAATAGACTATCTTCTCATGGCCATTTTCCCAATAAATAAAACTGAAGCTTAAATACGTTTAAAGACTAGCACAAGATCACATAGTAAAAATTGTAACACCAAGTTTCAGTTTCAGGTTGTTTGCCTTCAAAGCCTAAGCTGTAGCCACTATGCTAAAATGGTTCATCTCACAAAACCTTAGGCTGCTAGACCTGAACATCATATGAATCAAACTCTATTTCATTTTTATCATTTTCCTACTGCCTGAAAATACTGAAGACATCTAATTCTCCAAGTTAACAAGTAAACAGACTATAAACTTTTCTGCTAGAGAAAAAGTTCTTAGACTTCTCAGAAAGTCAGTCAACAAATACTTATTGAGCACCAACAATATGCTAGGAGCTGTATGAGGAACTGGAAATATAGCAATGAATAGATCTCTAGTCTCATGGAACTTCAAATGATGTTTCTCCAAAAGTATGAAGAGCTACCATTTTGATTGTGTTCACAATAAATTGAATAAAATCATGTGTTTGGTGCATGCAACATGGATGGAACTGGAAGACATTATTTAAGTGGAATAACAGAAAAAGAAAGTCAAATGCCGTATGTTCTCAGTTACAACTGGAAGTTAAATAATGTATACACATCAACATAGAGTGTGAAACAATGGACATCAGAGACTCAGAAAGGTGAGAGGGTAGGAGGAGGATGAGGGATGCCAAATACCTAATGATCACAAGGTACACTGTTTGAGTGATGGTTACACTAAAAGCTCAGACTTGACCACTACACAATATATTCATATAACACAACTGCATTGTGCCCCCTAAATCTACTTTTTTAACTTTAATTAAAAATAAATAAGTAAATAACAGGCAATATCCTAGGCATTATCCTGTTGAAACACAGCCATACAAACCAAAAATTCTTCTATGATTACGCGATTCAGTTATTCCTGTGTAGCTTTCTATGTATGAGTAGTTAAAACTTGGTTAAATGTGATCTTATTGATTCTTAAGACAGTGATTCAAATAGCACCGAGAATTAAGTTATCCTTTCCCATATTTAAGGATTTGGTACCTGGCATCTTTAGGGAAGTTAAAGACATATATGGCTTCATATCACTCATGTAATTTTGTACATGTTCTTCTTTTTGCTTCCTTTTTAAATCAAAAAACATTTGTACTCATTGATAAAAGATGAACACCTTCTCAATTTGTAGACCATAAGGAAATCCAGTTGAGAAATGCAATTAATAATCAGTCTTGAAAGAAAACTTTTTTCATGAGCAACAACAGGCAGCTAACATTAAAACACTGGGAGTGATGGCTGCTAACACTATAAAATGTATGAACACAACTTACACAGCCAGCATATAAACGTAACTCCATTATTACACATGAGATATAATTCAATATATAGCTAATTTCCAATTCAAATAACCTATAAAATAATTGGGTTCATCTTGAAAAGTCTCATTCACATATAAATGAGTTAATATTTTACTAATAAGGTAATTTTTACTATTTAAAAAGATTAGCCATCTTATCTATTGACCAAATACAAAACTAGCATGGAATACAATATTGGATGCCACTCCAAATCCAGATTCTTTGTTTTCCAGCACAGATCTGGAACTGTAAGCAAAAAGGACATGATGTGAGAAGCAATCCCATAATGCAAAATGTCTAGAGAAACTTTATCTTCAATCATTTTTGTGTTGTTCTTTCCTTTTTTTACATTTATAGCCGTAATACTCACTTATGCCCACAGCTGTAATGAGCTTGATTGCAAGTGCAGGGATTTCACATTGAATAAAAAATGGTTCCAGAATGTAGCGTCCAAATGCCAGGGATATCACAGCAGTAGCTGCAGGGCTAAAAACAATGTATATATTTAGGTTAACCGCAGGGGGAAAAAATAGCATTTTCATTCATTTTTTTCTACCTTGAGTGTATTTAGCATATGAAACATGGTTAAATATGAAAGTCTGTAATTTTCAGAACCTGTACTTGATTAGGTTGCCACAGACCTTCCAAATGAAATGTTTCCTACAACTTTGGTGGCTAGTTTTTAAACTTCACATATTCTTGGGAAAAAGAATTCTCAGCTTTTCCCCTGCTCTCCCGTATTTGACTTTTCCTTAAAAATCTGGTTTATTACATGAGAGCTAGACAGAGGTAGGCCTTACAAAAAGCAGTCTTCTTTCTCAAAATGTCAATAAATAAACTTCAGCCATATTATGAATTTGTTAATACACAGATCTAATATGTCAAGAGAATGAACACAAAACTCAACTTGAAAAATTAATATTAAGTGTTCCCTGCAAATACATGCCTAAATACTTGATATTGTTTTATTCTTATTTTTTTCTGTACAGACAAAATCTCAAAGCCAAGTGATTATTCTTAATACTATAGTAACATTCAGATGCAAAGCATAAATTTTCAAATAATAGATTTATTATAATCTTATACAATTAAGAAAATGTAAATGAGACAAGAATATGAAATAAATTCAGGTATATATAAATATAGGTAATAAATCATTCTATTTCAGTTCTTCAAATATTTTTATGAGAAAATTGCACAACCCTTTTCATTTTAGATGTAAGTATATATGAATGTTTTTTCCATACACATGCAAGTCTGTGCAATTATCTAATTTTGTATGCCAAACTCCCTTTTTTAGCTTGTCTTTCTTCTTGTGGTTATCCAACACTCATGCCTGATCCATAGATTACCAGAAAACCAACCACCAATACATGTTCCCAACTTTGGCTAGCTGATACTGGAGAGCACCATAAGGTTTTCGATTATCTTCTTTTCTCAGACACCCTCCCATCTTCCCCCAAACAAAATGCTATTCTCCATCGTTTATACAATTTTTGATGTATAATTTAAAATCTGATTATGCCATTTCAGCACTTTCAAAATGTGGCCAGGATATGCAAAAATCCTTCACATTGCATTCAAGTCTCCACGCGGTCTAAGCGCTCCCTCTCTACCTCTTCAGTTAGCTTCCTCCCACTAGAATGATATGAATCTTCTCTGCCTGCAGCTTCTGCAACTGATTGACTGTGTTTGATACTTCAGATCTGGATTCAACTTTCCTTTACCAGGAAAAGCCTCTCCAACCTCTGACTGGGCCTGATCTCTTGGACCATATTCTTACCGAAGCCCTTGGCCTGTCTTTCACAGTGCTTATCACAGTAGCAATTTTATATTTACCTATGTGATTTGTCGATTGATAATGATTTCCTCCCACTTGTCTCTGAGCTCTAGGGGTATAAAATTGTATCTATCTTAATCACAATTTTATCTCCAGTGTCTATCACATAGCAGAAACCCAATATATATTGAATATACAGTGAATTCACAAATTTGGTTTAATGAACCCTGCTATGTACTGAGAGGTGATATTTCTCTCCTTGAAATCTACGTTTTACTGATAATTTCTGGCAATACTAACTTACTCTACAGGTATAATTTTATACCTGGGAAGAACTTAGGAACTATGGGTATTAGTAAAAGAAGAGGTGTTTAAATACCTAGCTCTCGTCCCTCTTCATGTCATTGGTTATTCTGCCTATTTAAAAGGCCAACTCAGCAATATGAGTATGTTATGACAAAAAGATATATGAACATATTTTAAAAGCTTCTAGAATACATAGGTACTTTCTTCTTTCAACACACACACACACACACACACACACACACACACACACACACACACAGAAGTAGTTTTAACATTTAATTATCAGCTACCTGGGAGCAGAAATCATGACTGATTTCACTTTAGATCTCTTTTTCTTGTCATTTACCATTCTGTAGCAGTTTGTGGAATAAATAAATAAATAGATGAATATTTTGTCTTTGCTATTACAAGATATAAGCTATATTTACATGGATTGATCATGCTCATTATAACACCAAGCATTGAGCCAAAGTTATACCACTAGTACATGGCTGAAGATGGAGTCAAGTCCAACTACATCAAGCTCCAAAGCCCACCAGCCTGACAGGCCAGCAGTCTAAATAAGTATGATATGCATTTGAATGTTGAGTATGTCATACTCAATATATACTAACACTAAAGTTTCAATTATTCTTCAAAAATCATTTAATACCTAACAAAAACTGAGCACTGAGTTAAGTAGTATAAAGGTTACAAAAAGATCTTATCTATATGTGCTTGAAATGTTGGCAGTTTTAACAGGGAAACAAGATGTAGACACCTAAAATATTAACGAAGGACAGAAAATATCATGTTCAATGTCAAATGAGAAGCAGAGACTGCATTTTCCAGAAGAACTCAGAGATGAAAGAAATAACATAAATTAGAATAAACAGGAAATTAATTGTGGGAAAGGTAGGATTTAAGATGACTTTTGAAGAGCAGGTAAAATTGAGATAATCAAAAAGGAACAAAAAGTACATTCCCCATGCAGGGATTTTAGGAAAGGAAAAAAATACTTCTTTATTATTATTTGATTATAACAATCTTAAATAATGCAGAATTGTTTAAAATGAAAACAGACTTCATGAAGTATACTGATATGATACATGACACTACTTTAAAGGTCTTTTTTATGTAAAAAGAAAAAAGGCTTCTAACATCTTAAAACTCATAATTAGTGTTAAGTCAATTCTTATTAGCACCGTATTTGCCACTTAGCCATAAAAGCGCACATGAGCTCTCAATCATATATGTTTAATAAGAGCAGATTTCCCCACTAATAGCCATTAAATTCTGTAATCAGAATGTACATGTCACATTTTATCCAAGTAGTTACCCTTGAGGAACTGTGATACTCTGAAATGCACATATGACATCATAAGCTTCCCACAAAGTTGAAGGAAACTTGCTATTCAGAGTGACTTGGCACTATTCAGTTTGATTTTAAACCAAGACAATCAGGAATGTCAACACATTCTTACAACAAAATCAAAAAAGACCTTTGCCACTATAGTTCCTGATTTGTTTAATGTGAGGAAATGAGTCACTTGACTGTCATGCAAACTCTGTTTTTTTATGAAGCATAAGACTTACTAAGTTGTTAGGCACAGAAGTGTCTTCATCACAATGACTAAAGTCAAATGATATAATGATGTAATCTACAATAAGAAAAAACTCTAATTCCTAGTATAATATTTAATTTTATCTGGTCAGTCAAAAGGTATCCAGGTGAATTTTCATGTTCATATCCTTTCAAGTAACCATCTTTCTCCTAGAAATGTCAAAAAGAATAGCTGAGGGTTAAAGAAAGGTAGATACTTTTAGAAGTTTGGCATTGCTGGCGAACTGCTTGCTTGCCAGTGACAAAATTGCATTAAAAATATCTTAATCCAGAAAGGTATTTTCTCACAGGCTTTATATCCTGAGGTAAACATGCTTATCACACAGTCACACGACATGCATATTTCTAACCAGTTAAAAATAATCAAGGTGATTCATAAGAATGAATTGGTTTATTTTTTCTTAATTATTTCTACTATGCTCTTACCGTATTACGAGCAGTTCCACCCAGACTCGTACAAAAGCTGGTAATGGACCAAAGACTTCCAAAATATATGTGTAATGACCTCCGGATTTCTTTATACTTGTTCCCAATTCAGCATAAGACAAGGCTCCTGTGAAATATTTGTCACAAAATGGTATTAATTTAATACATTTTCAAGACGCCTATACAATTATGTTTATGTTGCCTGAGATGTAACTACCAGCTTTGGTCTGAATGGCATACTTATCAAGACAAATAACAGTCATCTAATTGCTAAGACCCACCGAGTTTATTCTATTTGAACACTGTAATTTTACTTGAAATGATAAAGACACATGTCTACAATATCATGTGTTCTAGAATTTCGAGCTGAAAACCTAGAAACAGGGCAAAAAGAGAAGAGAAATGCCAATACTATTGACCTATTTTTAGAAGAACATATCTCACACCAAGACAAGACATTAGTCCAAACGTTTGAGTTAGCTTTTAATTTTTTTAAGTTTTTTTTTTTAGAACCCTTTTAATAAGCATGTTCTGTAGCAAATAAAAATAAACAAGCTGTATCCATTCTTTTTTGTGTGTGACGGAATCTTACTCTATCACCAGGCTGGAGTGCAGTGGAGCAATCTCGGCTCACTGCAACCTCCGCCTCATGGGTTCAAGCTATTTTCCTGCCTCAGACTTCCAAGTAGCTGGGACTACAGGGGCGCACCACCACACCCAGCTCACTTTTGTATTTTTAGTAGAGACACAGTTTCACCATGTTGGCTAGGATGGTCTCGATCTCTTGACCTCATGATTCATCCTCCTCGGCCTCCCAATGTATCCACTCTTTAGAAAACTATGGACTCTATGTCTTGCAAGATTTCATTTAATTTGTGGGATATATTTTGTAAACATAATGAATTCTGACTTAGCCTGTTTCTATAAAAAGCTATCTTGGATGTTTTTTGAAGTGTACATTCCAAATGGTTGGAACAATATACTTTTTTTTTTTTTTTTTTTTTGAGACAGTTTCTCATCACCCAGGCTGGAGTGCAGTGGCGATCTCCTCTCACTATAACCTCCGCCTCCTAGTTTCAAGCGATTCTCCTGCCTCGGCCTCCAGAGTAGCTGGGATTACAGGTGCCTGCCACCATACCTGGGTAATTTTTATATTTTTAGTAAAGCTGGGGTTTCACCATGTTGGCTAGGCTGGTCTCAAACTCCTGACCTCAGATGATCTGCACACCTTGGACTCCCAAAGGGCTGGGATTACAGGCATAAGCCACCACTCCCTGCCAGACTATACTTTTTAAAATGAGGTACTATAATGTATATTTGTGTACATTAGATCAAATTAACTATAAGCTAAATTTTTAACATATAACAACACAACTCACATAAAATTAGACAAATATGCAACCCCCCAAAACCTCAGTTTCACTCTCTGTAAAATAGAGATCTCAATTTCTACCTTGTAAGGGAGTTGCATGTATAAATGCGGCAGTGGGTACCAAGGACAGTACATGGGCTGACACATGGGAAGCACCACATGAAATATAGCTATACTTTCTTAATTTGAGTAATTAACAAGAAAATAAAAAGTATGTCTTGTCATTATGTGAAAAGTTCTGTCTGTACTGTCAAGTGCTCAAATGTAAGAACACAATTTTTTTTTTTTTTTTTTTTTTTTTTTTTTGAGACGGAGTTTCACTCTTGTTACCCAGGCTGGAGTGCAATGGCATGATCTCGGCTCACTGCAACCTCCACCTCCTGGATTCAGGCAGTTCTCCTGCCTCAGCCTCCTGAGTAGCTGGGATTACAGGCACGCGCCACCATGCCCAGCTAATGTTTTGTATTTTTAGTAGAGACGGGGTTTCACCATGTTGACCAGGATGGTCTCGATCTCTTGACCTCGTGGTCCACCCGCCTCGGCCTCCCAAAGTGCTGGGATTACAGGCTTGAGCCACCGCGCCCGGCCAGAACACAATTTTTACCCAAGCTACTTCTGAAAATAGAAGTGTAGAAAAGTATTACTGATTAGTAATACTTCAGACAGAACAGTCCAATATAAATATAATTTGGATATTCAGTGAAATCTTAGTGTCACCTATTTTATATCCGATTTCTAAACTTCTCATGACATCTAAGTCACCTAGGAATAACTTTTTTTTTTTTTTTTTTTTTTTTTTTTTACTTTTTGAGATAGGGTATCATTCCGGCACCTAGGCTGGAGTGCAGTGGTGCAATCTTGCCTCACTGCAACCTCCACCTCCTGAACTCAAGCAATCCTTCCACCTCAGCCTGCCAAGTAGCTGGGACCACAGGCACATGCTCAGCTAAATTTTTTTGTATTTTTTGTTGAGACAGGGTTTCATCATGTTGCCTAGGCTGGTCTGGAACTCCCAGGCTCAAGGGTTCTGTCTGCCTTAGCCTCCCCAAATGCTGAGATAATAGGCATGAGCCACCAGGTCTGGTCTGGGAATAATTTTTAATTCAAACACTCAAATGAAAAAGAGACTGTAATCAAGAGAGTACAGATTTTCTACAAGAGAAATTCAAGAATCTCTATCATTTTAAAATTTGTACAAATTAATTCTAAAGTAACTAGTCTGCAGACTGATATTTGGGGAACACTGATATATTTCCTCTATCTATAACTACTTATAATTAGTTGCAACTCACTCTCCATGGGGAAACATTCGCCATGTTGGTAGGCTGTCCAGAAAAGGATCCAATATAAAATGTTATTGGAAGGAGTCTTAAGTACCTCAGAATTTATTGTCAGAGAATCAATACCTAGACCTCTGTATGCTTTGCTGAAACTCCAGGATGGTTGCCCTAGGTTTAAACTGAGTTCTGGGGGAAGGATTTTCATTTAAAGGTCTCAAGCTTCATAACCATTTTGCCCAGACGAAAAAGGTTCAAAACAAGATGTAAAAATCCGCGTATTGACCCTTCACTTAAAAATACATACATACATACATACACACACACACACACACACACACACACACATATATATATATATATATATATATACACAAATATACAGATTCTTTACACTTGTTCCCAGAGTTCTAGTTCTAGAGTCTTTTCAAAAAGAAGGATTGTATTTTCTTTACATTTTGCTTTGCTTGCTGTTAGGGAGGCACTCCTGTCCAAAAGCTTCCGGTAACTTAACAAATGCAGTGTAAATACAGATAAGTAGATTAATACAATAGCACACTCCCTGCAATTACTAATTTAAAAAAAATACCAACTTAAGTGTAATCTTAGCTTGTCTCCTTAGCTGTTTCCTCTTTTTTATGTTCTTTTGAGCTTTTTAAGATGATATATAATATGCATACGCATAATTTCATAGCGCAAGTCACCATCACTTTAACTAGTTCAATACTCATAGTAATCTATTTTATTACATCTGAGTAATCCTTTATTATGTGCAAAAACTGAAGCACATCGTGGAAGCTGCATGTACATAAGTATGCAAAGCCCAATAAACTGGTTGTGGTTCTTCTGATTAGATGTTGATTTATTCTGAATATATAAAGTGCCCTAGGAAGATTTAAAGGCTAAGGGTGCACAAAGTCATTTAAGATGATCAACAATTAGGTTTCTCCTTATCTATAAATGCATACACCAGAGCTATTTGAATATTAATAGTGGCTAAGGGTACTATTATAGTTTTTCATAACCATATTACTCCAAATTATTTTATGAGTGGGAAGTAATACTAAGAAATAAAGACACACAATTGTTACTTAATATTTAATAAAATACAAGTTAGTCATATAAATATGACTAACAAATTTTCTTAAAAACCCCAAATAATTCCTCTGTAAATCTTTCTATACTATGACCTTGTTTTAACAAGTTTTATTTAAAATAACTTATTCCTAAAATGAAATTTGAGGGCCATGCACAATGGCTCATGCCTGTAATCCCGGCACTTTGGGAGGCAAAGGCGGGTGGATCACGAGGTCAGGCGATCGAGACTGTCTTGGCCAACTTAGTGAAATCCTGTCTCTTCTAAAATTCAAAAAGTTAGCCCGGTGTGGTGGTGCATGCCTGTAGTCCCAGCTACTCAGGAGGCTGAGGCAGGAGAATCGCTTGAACCCAGAAGGCAGAGGTTGCAGTGATCTGAAATTGTGCCACTGCACTCCAGCCTGGGTGACACAGCGAGACTCCATCTCAGAAAAAAAAAAAAAAAAATGGAATTTGAGTTCTCTAGATGAGTGTCAAACCAATGATTTAAAACATCATAGGGCCTGAGTAAAAAGAATAAATGGATTGGTACACATGGGATCAAGAGTTAGTATGTGTTAGTCCTAGTTAGCGTTAGTACTTGTTAGTTAGACTTAGTCCCAGAGTTAAAACAAAGAGCAACTTTTAAGTGTAGAATCTTTCCCAAGAAGAATAAATACATCCATATAGCATAAATCAAATTCAATATTTTTTGACAATTCGCCAGTTTTTATCATCTTTACAACAAACTCAGGTAGCTCTCTCGTAATTCGTCTACTTCATAAGGGCCATTTACTTACCTCTTTACTGTTAATTCTCAAATCAATAGATGAGACATAAATTTTGAAGAAAAATTAGTAATTATACTTCTACCAGTTCCTTTCAGATTAATTCATTGAACAGGTGGACAAATTATGTGTGTCTCTGGAGAGCAAGTGAAATATAGATGAAAAAAACCAGATCTGGGCAAGCACAGAAAACTAACACCCAGCTGAAGTTTTAAAACTTGTATTGCAAAAGTGTATGAGTGGTGAGGAGTGATGAAAGGTTGAAAAATAATTTGAAATATGCTCAGGCCATTGCAATATACCCCTTTATGATAGGCATTGAGTTATGTGCCATCATAATCTCTCCATGTCAAGGACTTTTGAAAGAATATTAAGAGCTGACAAGCACATGAACTTACAAAATATTCTTAAAAAGACTGTCACCCATTTGTTTCGCTATTAAAAAGTCAATAAGACTTCTGCTGAACACTCTGTTCTATGTCTAAATAGCCCACGCCAGGCTCCACTCCACAGGTGTCTCACTCAGCGTGCCAGCTGCCAGAATGTCCCAAACTAAGCACAACTGCCCCGCACAGAAACTGCGCGTGTTTTTTACTGGGTCATAAAAGTTAGCCTTTGCTCGCATCACCACGGGGAAAAGTCAGAAAATAGCCTGTCTTAGGAAAAGAAAGTACAGCCTGTAGGAAGCAATTTGAGGGAGTTCCAGATCACACCAACAGTGGATGTAGCGTCTGGGTAGTTCACGTATCTGAACAAAAATTTTAAAAATGTGGTGTGGCCTTTGCCATCCATTCACTCCTCCAAAATAACCATTTGCTTTCCCAGAAAGCAAGCTTCCCAACCTCACAGCCACGCCCCCCCCTCCCTGCAGAGAAAAAGTCACACTCACCAAACAGTGACAGGACCCCGCACACCGTCCAGATGGTCAGAGACATGCCCACGCTGCCTGTGTTCTCGAGCACGCCCTTAGGAGAGATGAAGATTCCTGCTCCAATGATGGTGCCAATGATAATGGAGATTCCCCTCAGCAAAGTGACTTTCCTCTTCAGCTGCACTTTCTCCTTCCCAGGTGGCTCCTTGTTGCCCAGGGAAGGCAGCCTCCCGTTAACATTTCCCTGCAGGTAACCTCCTTTGGAGATGGTGGACACAACAGGCTTTCTGACCATAGTAGGGACACACAGGTTTGAAATAAACCAGAGGGAAAGAAAACAAAACTTTCAACTTTGGTGTCTCTTGGTGTTACTGATTGATGTCTTCCTCCCTGCTTTCAGACTGTCTCTCTCAGAGCTACTTCGTTCACAGGTAAAAACTCAAAGGTGTGCTTTGTCCTTCACAGCGATCTAATTACTACTCAGAAACACCTGTGTATGCATCGTGCTCTCAGTTCTCCACCTCCTCGTTCTACCACTCTGCTGCTGCTGCTGCGGCTGCGGCTGCTGCTGCCGCCCTATCATTACAAACCAGCTCAGCTTCCTCATGGGCTTGTATTTAAGCGCCTGCCTGTCACACCAATTTACTACAGCTAAATGATGATGCAAATTCTCCAGGTTTGCATCAGCCTCAGCCACACGAGAAGGCTCCAGCATTACTCAGCCTTTTTTCTAAAAAAAAAAAAAAAAAAAAAAAAAAAAAAAAAAAAAAAACAGGAGTAGCTTGTTGCTCAACTGACCTAAGCTTTTTAGAGAACAAAGCACACACTTTAAGGAGATTTTAGCCAATCCAGAAGTAGTACATTCGGAACAGATCTTCCCAGAGAATTAAAGCAACTCCTAGTGAGCAACAAAAGCTCTTCAAACGAAAAGAAAATGAAAACTGAAACAGGAAATAGTTACTTCATTTTAAGGAGTTTCCTTTTTTTAATGCATGTATAAACACATTTTACACGCGACTGTTTTGTGAGTAGAATATATCCTAAAGCTGCATTGTTTATAACAACACAGTTTGAATTTCATAATTTGTGTAATGCTTATTTTTATTTTGAGTTTCTTATAAGGCAAGATAGTCAAATCTAATATTTACAAAACTAAAAAGATTGTACACTTTATAGCTGCAGTCACATACATGCAACTGTAAGCTTTTCTCAACATTAAAAGATCAAATTATTTCTTACAACTCATAATAAAACAGCATTTAAAATCACCATCTGAGTGTGACAAATATAAAATTCACCATGACTCAGGAAAATCTTCATTTTCTGATTCTTATCAGCACTAGGTGATTTTTTTTGAACTAAGTGAAAGATACATATACTTCGTTGTCATGTTGTTCCTTTGAATTACCAACAAAAATTCTAAGTTCAAAATTACACCATGACAATTAACATAAAAATATGCACATAGCAAAAGCCTGTAAAGGAAAACACAGAATAGTAGTTATAGAAAGTAAAGATATTGTGTATGACTGTTTTCTACATGACATAAACTATTGTTATAGTATGATGACATATTTAAAATGCATTAAAAATGTAAGCTAAGATTAAGATATTTACTTTGCAATAGTCAAAAAGACAAAACATTTTCAAACCCTTCTAACTTTCTCAACCAAGTGCCAAGAAAAAACAAATACTAAGAGAAAAGAAATCCTGGATATCGTTTTTGGCTATAGTTATATGTGGTTTTGGATTCAGAGAGAAGCATTGAATGTTATCGTTACCCTGCAGCTACTTTATACACACCATTAAATATGCTTCTGAACCTTTGAACAAAAACAAACGAAAAGCCTGTATGTGAGAGGCTGGCGTGGAGAGGGGTCTGAAGGGAAGAAGGGAGTCAAGGGAGTCAAGTACAGTCAGGATGATCAAAGAAAGAAATAAGAAATAGCCATTAGGAAAGTGTTATGGGAAAGGTCAGAACCATTTTCTGTTATGTTGGCACCTGAGAAAATTACACCACCTCAATGCTTTTCTGGCCAAATAATTGAGACTGCATTTTATTCCTTTTTCAATCGTCTATCTAAATCTATATAATTGGCTTCAGCTATACCAAGTTAAAGTTTTTATAAAGCCAAAACAAATGTTTTTTTCTCAGCTGTTATGTCTTTCAGAAAACAAAAAGAGGTCATTTTCCTCATGCAATCTTGCTAAAACTCCTAAAGAAGGAACATAAAGAGAGATTATTTTCTTTCCAATTCTCTTCCTCCTCCTCCGTCTCCTTTCACTCACACAATTCTCCTGATTAATGTACCTAAGGGGGAGAGGCTTTTGTTCCCAATAAGGGAAACATATTAACTCTGAAGAAATGTGAGGTAAAAGTAGGACACTTGGAATCTCAGGGAACAGCAACTTTCTCTCTCTAATTAACACAGTGTCACACTTTAATTTTAAATTTTGTTATAAATAACTGAACTAATAAGTTGAGCCAAAGACTCCACTCAGATAGGAAGCTGAATGAATTCTAAAGGAGGATTAATCTTTCAATATTAAATAACATGCTCCTCCTCACAGTATTTTCTTCTAATTGCCGAGAAAAATGGCTCATGTTAGACTAAAAACCGAAAGGATTGTTCCTTCATGAAAGATAGAGGCTACTCCTCAGAATCTTTGCAAAGTTGCATATTGCTACTAAGTACACCAGTGTACCTCTTTGAAGCACCCCAAAATCTGTAGAAGATGCAGTTTATAAAGAAAATGTTGACTTGCCTCTACTGTTAATGAACTCTAAAATCACCCATTCTAAACTTAGTTGAACTAAGAGTTTGTATGGTCCTCAAATACTTGTGTATCATAAAAATGTGTTCAAAGCAAGTGACTACATATTCTTTGTCCTGTGCTAGGCCTTACTTTAAGCATAGCTGTCAAATTATTGGACTATCCTTGTGCTATTCACAAATACTTATTGACTGCTTACTGTGCATGAGAAATAGGCCTAGCTTCCTCACAGCATCTCATAGTAGACATAGACATAATCTATATTGGTAGCTACCATTTTTCTGGTAACAATTTCTGTGCCACAGTTATAAATATGAGCATATAATCTAGGCCCAGCCAAAAATAATATATCATTCTTGCTGCAGAGTACTGGAATATTACCTGATGGGATATTTCTACACAAAATTAGAATTAGCTTTTCTCTTCTGCTGTTGGAGATTGTAAAGATGTGACCTGAGAAAAACAGGTGGCCATGTTCCTTGCCATGTTGCAAATATCCCCATGGAATAAGAGAGAATATGCAGAGATAAGAGATATTCATAAAGTCCTAGTACTATCAAGCCCTATCTTAGTTTCTAAGGGACCCAGATTGGCTCGGGATCTTGAAGATCTTCCTTTGCTTCTTGAAGCTACCTAGTTTCCTTGCTAGGTGTTCTACCTAACAACACACACAGAACAAAAGTCAATTGCAACAGATGGTGGAGCTATGTGAATGGCACATCATGCACCCTTCAAGAAATGGGTCACCCAATATGATAGTAATTAGTCACATGTGGTTATCAGCTCTTGAAATCTGACTAAAACTTGAAGTCTTAAAGAAAAAGAACAAAAATGTTACTAATCATTTTTATTATGCATATTAGTTTTACCCAGTTTATTTTTTATTATGGCTACCAAAAATTAAGATCATATCTGTGGTTCAAAGTTGTCACGTACGTTATAATTCTAATGGATAGTGCACTATCTAATGGATAGTGCAGAATATATTTCTAAACTTTGTGTAAGCAGGGATTTCTTAAAAGGGACACACAAAGCCCTGATTTTAAAAAAGAGAAAAATACAGTGTAATATATTAAAATTAAGAATTTTAGTCTATTGAAATATATTATTTGATTATAAAAGTGAATCTTAAAATGGGAAAAAATATTTGCAATTTGCAAAGATCTCATATCCAGAATAAATAATAAAGTTGTATAAATCAATAGGAAAACGATAGAAAACCCAATAGAAAATGGCTAAGAAATTTGAACAGATGCTCAATAAAATGGCCAATTCATTTGTGAAAAACTGCTCAACAGTATTAGTTATGGGGACAATTAAAACCGAAGCCACAACAAGACCTCAATTCCCACTGAGAGTGGCTCACATGAGAAAGACTGAGTACCAGGAGTACTGACAGCATGTAGCAACCAGAACTTTTACACTGCTGGTAGTGGGGCACAAACTGGTAAATCCATTATGGAAAGCTGTTGTGTGCTACCTTTTAAAGTCAGACACGTATCCTTTGACCAAAAAGCCCTATTCTGGGAATATGTCCAATAAAAAACACAGTGCATCTATATGCCAAAAAGCATGGATGAGAACATGCCTAGTACTTTTATTCATTTGAGAATAACCCGAATGTCCATAAACGGTACAATGGATATATGTATCATTGCATTTATTCAGTGAATAACTGCAATGCAATAAAAAATAGGATGAAAAATAGTGATTCAAAAAACAATATGGGTGACTCATATAATGTTAGAAGATAGAAGCAAAAAGCATATACTGTATGGTTCAATTTACATAAAGTTTAAAAACAAGTGAAATGATTCTATAGTCTGAGAAGTCTTCTGGTTGTCTTTGGAGATAAAGGTTTCTAGAGATTGAGGGGGGAACAAAAACAATTCTAGAGACCTGGTATTGTACTATTTTATAACCAGGGTAATAATGACCTGAATGTTTTAACTTTCTGACAATTCACTAAGCTTTACATTTATTTTATTTATTTTATTTTATTTTTTGAAACAGAGTCTTACTCACCTGTTGCCCAGGATGGAGTGCAGTGGTGCAATCTCAGCTCACTACCTCCTGGGTTCAAGTGATTCTCCTGCCTCAGGCTCCCGAGTAGCTGGGATTAAAGGAGTGTGCCATCATGCCCAGCTATTTTTTGTATTTTTAGTAGAAATGAGGTTTTGCCATATTGGCCAGGATGATCTTGAACTCTTAACATCAGGTGATCCACTCACCATGGCCTCCCAAAGTGCTGGAATTAGAGGCATGAGCCACTGCACCCAGTCTCCATTTATACTGTTATATCTTTATGTATTTGTGTTATAACTCAATGATGAAAAAATAAGCATAACAGTTGAATATTTGTGATATTCTTTCAAAAACAGATTGCTCAAGCAGACCAGTAAGCAAAACTGTAGAAAATTTGGAGAGCATAATTAATAAGCTCAAGACCATTACTTTACAGAGAATTTCCCATCCACCAAATACAAAATAAAGATTATTTTCAAGCACATATAAAACATTAACAAAACTGTCCATATTAATGACAAAATAAGTTCCAAAGAGTTAACATTATGTAAACCACACTCTCTTACTATAAACATGCAAAAAAAAAATAGAAGTTAATAGTTATAAAACTAATAAAATAAATCTCGTATGTCTGGAAATTAAAAATTATATTACCAGCTGGGTGTGGTGGCTCATGCCTGTAATCCCAGATAAGGCTGAGAGGCAGGAGAATGCAGGAGAATCACTTGAGGCTGGGAGGCAGATGTTGTAGTGAGCTGAGATAGCACCACTGCACTCCAAGCTGGGTGACACTGGAAGACTGTCTTAAAAAAAAAAAAAAAAATCATACTACAAACTTATCTTTAAATTAGAAAATAGGCCCTGAGAAAAATTCACAAAATACTTAAAACTGAATTACAATGAAAACCATATATTCAAATCTGTTGAACTAGATTAAAGAAAGCTGAAAGGAAAACCTAAAGCTACAAAATATATTTATTAGAATACAAAAGAGGAAATAAACTCAATATCCAACAGAAAAATTTAAGTAAAAAGAATATAGTCAAAGAAGAAAAAAAGGTAATTCCAGAAATCAAAAAATTAAGAACAAAAAGGGAATAGAAAACATCCCCAATTGCAAAATCTAACTAGTTAGAAAGAATAATAATTTAGGTAAAAGTCTGGCAAATGTGAGCAATAAAAAATGAGGAAATGTATATTAAATGTGAGGTTAAAAAAGAAAATATTTTAGAGAGCTAGAGAGAATTTTTAAATTATAATGAAGCCCAGTGATCTACTCTACTGAAAATAGTATGAATACTTAGAACAACATGGATACATTTCTGAAATGAATAGATTCTATTATGTCACTAGAAAAAAACAGAAAAACTGAATGGAAGGACAACTGGTCATGGTGCTAATCAGGATATCCTTGGCTCAAAAAACAAAACAAAAAACTAGATTTTATCCGTTTTACAGGTAAGACCTATCAAATTTTTATGAAATAAATAATCCTCCTTAGAGAAATTATTTCAGAAAGTGAAAAAAAAGAGGAAAAACTGAGAAACTCATTTTTGTAAGTTTAGTGCAGATACTGGCAAACTTCTTGTGAAAGGCAAAGTAGTAAAAATTTCAGGCTTTAAGGACACACATTGTCTCTGTCCGTGTTCTCTCTCTCTCTCTCTCTCTCTCTCTCTCTCTCTCTGTGTGTGTGTGTGTGTGTGTGTGTGTGTGTGTGGTGTGTTTGTATGCTATAGCCCCTTAAAAATATAAAAATTTTTCTTAGCTTCTGTATGGTTTGCCAACTCTTAGTTTAGCAATATCTTAACTACAAATAGGATAAGGCATTATGAGATCAGTGCAATGCGCTAATGAAAGGAAGATTTCTAAATAAAGTTTTACTAGAATATAGCCATGCCCACTCACTTATATATTGTCTGTGGCTGCTTTCATACTACAACAGCGGAGTTGAGTAACTGCCTAAGAGGCTGAATGGCCTGCCAAATAAAAAATGTTTACAGTTTGCCTCTTTACAGAAAAAGTTTGCTGACTTTGGCTTAAGAGAACATACAAGAATTGACCATTTATTTCCACTTTGATGTTCTCTCTTACTAGCAACTTTCCTTGCATATTCAGTGCTTGCTATTCCTACAAGATAGTCGTGCTCCAATCTTTAGGCATTTGAAATTGCTATTCCTACTGCCTGAAATTTTACTCCCCTAACATCTACATGTGACATTCTCTTACCTACTACACTAACTTCTATTACAATACGAATTACACTGCAGATTTAGCTTCTGTTAATTTTCTCTATCCATCATTAGAATGTGAGCATCCTGATCTTGGATGGCATTTTTATTTTTACATCTCAAAATGCCTAGCCCATTATCTGGTAAAAAATAGTAAGTATTGATTACATGTTATAATCAATAACCCCCTGCCCCCAAATATAAACTATAAGAGATCTGTCAGAATGGTGTGAGAAATCATATAAAATGCAAACCTTCTTGGTAGGCTGGAAGATTTTGTGAAAACCTTGGGAAAGAGGTCATGGCTGAAGATGGGCTAATCCTCTTACCTTGAGCTAATAGCTAGGAGTAGACACAAATGAATGTAGATGAGTTTATCTAAACAACTGTTTACTCATGTGGTTCTAAGACCGACCTTGATCATCATGGGCACATGACTACTCTCTACCCTAAGGTTATCAACGTTAACTACCCTCTAATGGTGTTTACTTGAGACCTTTGTCATTTAATCAGTACTAAATAAATGCGAACATCGACAGCTTATGGGGGCTGCTGACTACGGCAGAGATCCCCTGGCCACGCTACCTGACAAGCCTATGTCAATGTATGTTTTCCATAAATCGCTCAATCAAGTCTGCCAATCAGACTCAATAATAAACATTATTATATAACTCCATTGCAAAAGTGAAAGAAGTACATTGGGGGCAGGGAGGAGTAGTAAGAGAGCTAAGTAATCATCTTTCATAGTAGAAAGTTGATACATAACTTACAAAAACAGAACTCTAAAATAAGAATATAGGCCTAGTATTTAAAGCTATAAAGCCAAAACACAGTAGAATGATGTTAAGAGAGAGAGTTTGCTTCTGGGAGTTAAAAAAAAAAAAAAAAAAAAAAAGGATACTGAAGGCATAGAGAGTAATATTAAAAAATAAGGACACCTGTTCTTTAGGATAACTTGAATTTTCAAACTGTGTTTTTATTCTTTAATTTAAAAAACCTAAAGATTAATACGAAATAAAGTATAGCTAAATTTTAGATATAGTAAAAACAATTAAAAAGTAAATTAAAGTAAGACTTTAAAGGTCCTTGCATTTGGAGAGAGCAGGGTAGAGGTAAGAATTCATTTAGACTATGTAAAGCTATTTATTCATGTTAGTAACTTAAGAGTAATCATAAAAAGGGAAGGAAGAGAGAGAGGCAGGGCAGAAGAGAGAGAGAAAAAGAAAGGGAGAGATAAAGTATAGGGAGGGAAAAAGGAAAGAATGAAAAGAAAAGAAACACGCCAGATGAAAAGAAAATGAAAACCTCAATCATTCCAAATTGTAATCAAGAAAAGAGAAAAAAGGACAAAGTAAAGGCAAGTAAAATAAAAATATATAAAGTAAAACAAACCATATCTATACATATATATCAATAATATTAATAAATTTAAATGGATTAAAAACAGTTAAAAGACTTAGATTTCGATTATTTGTTTTAAAAACCTAAATGCATTCAGGTTCTATTTACAAAAAGTACATGGAGCTAAAACAAAAAAACTTTCAGGCAAAAACTATTATGTATGAAGAGAGTCATTGTGCAGATAAAACATCATGCATCTAGGAACACAGCACGAAGTACGCGAAGCAAATACACTAAAATGTCAAGGAAAGTTTGATAAGCAATCGTTGGAAATTCAGCACACTTCTCTCAATATTAAGTCAATAAGAAAAAACATTATCAACTGTAGGTGATAGTTGATATAATATAGAGATTTTCTCATATAACTTTTCTTATTTCTGGCTATTTGTTCCTTACCTTGTGTTTTTGCTTAAAAAGGCATACCTGGCTAAGCAGGTGGCTCACGCCTGTTTTCCCAGCACTTTGGGATGCCACGGTGGGTGGATCACGAGGTCAGAAGATCGAGACCAGCCTGACCAACATGGTGAAATCCTGTCTCTACTAAAAATACAAAAATTAGCTGGGTGTGGTGGCGTGTGCCTGTAATCCCAGCTACCTGAGGCAGGAGAATCCCTCGACCCCATAAGGCGGAAGTTGCGATGAGCCGACATCCCGCCACTGAACTCCAACCCGGCGACAGGGCAACACCCCATCTCAAAAAAAAAAAAAAAAAAAAAGATGAAGAAGAAGGAAAGAAAGAAAGGCATACCTCGACTCTCCTCCTCAGAGGACTGCGCTTAGATTAACGGAGTCAGTTTTCCCATGGGGCAGGGAGTAGGAATGCCCAGGAGTTTACATCCCTTGTGGAATGTTAAGGGATGTTAACCAATCACTCCTTGATTTGAGAATATGACAGTACAACATTCTTGCCTTGAGTGAGACAAACTCTGAAGTATATTTTGCCCTCCAGAGTTGTTTTTCCAATCTTCAGGATCAGGCTAGGGGTTTACCTGAAATTGTACCTTTGTCTTTCCCCTCCATGTTCTGCTTCCTGCCCTCCCTCAACAGTATTCTTAGAAGCATTTCCTTATTTCGTGGTCTTTTTCTAGGGAACCTGAATTAAGACAGTTGAAATTAAAAGCAGTCTAGAGGGCAGACTCAAAAAATCTGTAGTTTACTCACTCACCTGGCAAATGGCAGTAACAAGCCCAGCTCTAGTGAGGAGCAGAGTATAGGACAGCTCTCCTCAAGCTGCTGTATTGTGGTTACTAAGACTTTCTCCTGGGACGAACTGGGTTAGCCTACAGCTGAATACGGATGAACTTCTTTGTGCAACCTCTAGTGTTTGGGAACATTACAGTATTAGTTCTTAATATTAGAGATAAGACAAAGAAATATATTGTCGTCCTTATCATTTAACATTACGCATTAACTAGTTGCTAAAATTAGACAAGAAAAAGCATGAAAAATGAAAAGGGGAACACAAAAACTCATTACTTTATGATTACCTGGAAAATATAAAACATTCAATGACAACAACAAAAATCTCCCCACAATGAATTTAACTATTTTAAGGTAATGGTTACAAATAAATTTCCAAATCAGCAAACTTTACATATACAAACAAGTTACATGAAATAATGAGAGACATCATACCATTTACAATAGCAACAAAGAATTTAAAAGCTAAGAATAAAATTAAGAAGACATTTGTAAATTGTATATTTTTAAAAAACAGCTTGACCAGATAGAAAGATATGTCATGATTTTAGATAGGAATACTTATAAGTTGTCGAATTTTTAAGTTAATGGAAGATAATACAAATAAAAATGCCAAGAACATTTTTAATTAGGAAAAGTAATTCTATAGTTATATGAAAATATTTAATTTTTATGACTAAAAAACAAATATTGAGAAAATACAAGGTCATCAAAATATACTACGATTCTTAAATAATTAAAATCTGGTTGTGTAGGTACATTAAAAACATAATCTAAAGCCCAGAAATTTGACTAAATAAATTCAGAATTTTATCAAATGTTGAAAGTATTATCTCAAGCCAGAGAGAAAAATATGAACTACTTAAAAATGATGAGGGGGTTGGTTATCACCATGGACTACTATGCAGCTACATGAAAAAGAACAAAATCATGTCCTTTGCAGAAGCATGGATGCAGCTAGAGGCCATTATCCTGAGTGAATTAATGCAGGAACAGAAAAGCAAATACCACATGTTCTCATTTATAAGTGGAAACCAACCACTGAGTACACACAGACACAAAGATGGGAACAACAGATACTGGGGACTACATTAGCAGAGAGGAATAGAGGAAGCAGGAACTGAAAACTACCTATTGGATACTATGGGTGACAGTTACTACCTGGGTGACAAGATAATTAATGCCCCAAACTCCAGCATCACAATATATTCATAATTTACCCATGTAACAAACCTGCACATGTACCCCCTAAATCTAAAATAAAAGCTAAAATTATTTTTTAATAAATGAAGTGAAGAAACCTGGTTAAACTGTTAGAAAAACATAAAGTTGAATTAATTGTTCATACCATACAACAGAAATAAAATCATAATGGATTAAAGGCATAAATGTAGAAACAAAGTCACAAAAGTGCATAATAAAACATGGTAGAAAGTGCTTTAATAAAACATGGTAGAATTCCTTTAGAATCTAGAGTGCAAAAGGTTTATCGAATTGACACAAACTCTAGAAGCCATGGAAAAAAGGAACACTTTCAAAAGAGAAATTTTTGAAATCTTTGTGGCAAAAAAAAATCATAAAGTCCAAACAAAGTCACAATGTGACAAAAATATGATATATTTTAAACCACAGCCAAAGCCCTAGTCTTTTTAAATTTAAAAAAGTTCATACAAGTCAATAACAAAAAGACGTGCAATCTAACTGAAAAATGAGCAAAGAATATTAATAAATTATTCACAGTAAAATAAATACAAATAGCTTTCATACATTTGTAAAGATGCTCAATCTTAATCATATTGAGAGAAATGCAATTTCAAAAATCAAGAATATTCTTAATAATAAACAGAGTTGGTTAAAAGGAGAAGGTTTCTTGAGGCAGCATATACTGACCAAACTTAGAATAATCTGAGCTCCAAGAAAGATAAAGAGTGCAACGAATTATAATACATTATTTTTAAAATGATGAGTGTAGTTTTATTAGGAGAGAGAAGAGAGAAAGAAAAGAAGAAAATTGATGTTCTTTAAGGAATCACAGCTAATGAATGTAAAAGGAATGAAAGAATTAGAAAATCAATGATTTTGCCATTCTATGCAATAATTGATTCAGACAAGGATCATAATGAGTGTGGAAACCAGAGTGAAATCTTACTGAAATATAAAATGTCCATATAATTTTGAATTATTCATGCAAAGATCACTTACAAACCTCAGAGGAAAATGTACCTTTATAAAAGGGAGATCTAGTTGTCACTGCCTTAATTAAATGACAAAAGCAAACATCACCAGCAATACCAGTTAACATAACCAATATTGATAATGCAACATACCTTACGTAAAATTCTTGCCAAAAATGCTTACCTGAATCCAGTGATAAGAAAACAAAAAAATCAGAAAAAATCTAGAATATGATCAAATCTATGCAACAATTGGCCTGGAACTTTCTCTTTCCTTCTTTCCTTCTTTCCTTCTTTCCTTCTTTCCTTCTTTCTTTCTTTCTTCAGTTCTTTCGTTCTTTCGTTCTTTCGTTCGTTCTTTCTTTCGAGACAGAGTAGCACTCTGTTGCCCAGGCTGGAGTGCAGTGGCATGATCTCGGCTCACTGCAACCTCTACCTCCTGAGTAGCTGAGATCACAGGAGCCAGCCACCACCATGGCCGGCTAATTTTTTGTATTTTTAGTAGAGATGGAGTTTTGCCATGTTGGTCAGGCTGGCCTCAAACTCCTTACCTCAGGTGATCTGCCCGCCTTGGCCTCCCAAAGTGCTGGGATTACAGGCGTGAGCCAGTGTGCCCAGCCTGGCCTGGAATTTTCAAGAACTCAGTGTGATTAAAAAAAATAAAAATGGAGGGAGAGAGTGTTCTAGATTTTAAAAAACTAAAGGGACACAGCCTAATTCAGTTTGTCAAACTTGATTGAACCTCAAATTTCTACATATATATATTTGGGAAAATTGAAAAATATGAATGAGAATTGGATTTTAAATTATATATGGAATTATTGTTAATTTTCTTAGATGTGAAAATAAATTGTGATTGCACAGCATATCATCTTTCAGAGATGCATGTGAAATATATATGGGGGAGGTGTCATATGTAATTTTTTGCCAAATGATTCAGCAAAAATAAGTGGAAAGAGAAGTCAGATGCAGTAAACTTTACCCTTGCATCAGAGTTTACGATAGCGAAAGTTTGGAAAAAATATCAATGTTCATCAAAAGGGAATAGTTAATAATTTTCCAAATATACAATGAAATACTAACCAGCTTTAAAAAAATTTTTAATCTCTTAATGTAGTGGTATAGGTAAATTTCTAAAATATGACATAGCTGATATTAAGTAACAAAAGAAGGGTAATAATTGTGTGTGTACATAAAGATAACCATGTAAAATCTCTGCATAGAAATTGAGCAGATGGGGGTAAAAGTAGGAGAGATCTTTTTAGTTCATACTTTTTTATAATGCTATTTAAACTTTGTGAATGAGTACTGATTTAATAACAACCACAAAAATTTAATAAACCACAATGAGTCAAGTACTACAGAGAATGTAGAGAAAAGATAGATAATGTGATAACAGAAATAGATTTAAACATAATGATAAGAAACAAAAGCAACAACCATTTTTCTAAAAAGCTAATAAATTTAAGCATGCTTTCGTCAAGACGGCTCAAGATAAAGAGAAACAGGCATAAGTAAATCTTAAGAGTAAAATATAGGCAATAATTAGTAACAAAATACAGGTTTAAAAACCACAATAAAGGGCCCAAATTCAGGACAATTTATTTTAAAAGACATTTTTTAAAAATAATAAATTTTATTTATTATTTTTAAAATAAATTTAAAAAATTATTTATTTTAAATGGGCAATTTTCTAGAAAAACCAATACTACCAAAATGGTTCAAAACTAGTACATTGGAATACATTTTTAAATAGTTAGAAATTAATCAATAGTTAAAAACTACATTTAACAAATAACCAACAAAATGTAGACAGGTATTTTATAGGAGACATCCACAAACATTTAAAGGACACATAATTTCTAACTTTTGCAAACTATTGCCAAAGTAGCAAAAGTAGAAAAACTCTTTTTTATTAAGGGATTATAATTTTGATATCAAATAATAGAAAAAGACAGTAAAAACATGGAAAATCCAGCCTTACTTTATAGATAAATGCATGCTAAAGTATTAACAAAAATAATTAAAATATTGGAATATCATATTTAATAATGTATTTAACAATTCATAATAATCTAATCTGATATTTGAGAATAGAAAGATAAACAATAGAAAATAAGCACAGTCCTTTAACAGTGTATTATTTATTTTCAATTTGCTTGTGCGTGTGTGTGTGTGTGTGTGTGTGTGTGTGTGTATAAAATTTACAATTTGTATACTGGAATGTACATAATACAGAATTTACAATATTTTAGAATCCTTTAATTGTGTAATTTTATGACTAAAAGATGGCAAAATGATAAATTAATATATTTTAATATAGTCTATTATTTTTATATATGCATATATAATAAGATGTATATATACATATGCTACTAAACATTTTATTAAGAATTTATTAGAAATTGGCCAGGCATGGTGGCTAATGCCTGTAATCTCACCACTTTGGGATGCTGAGGTGGGCAAACCACCATAGGTCAGGAGTTTGAGACCAGCCTGGTCAACATGGCAAAACCCTGTCTCTACTAAAAATGCAAAAAAAAAGTCAGGCATGGTGGCAGGCACCTGTAATCCCAGCTACTTGGAAGGCTGAGGCAGGAGAATTGCTTGAACCCAGGAGGTGGAGGTTGCAGTGAGCCTAGATTTTACCACTGCACTCCAGCCTGGGTGACAGAGCAAGACTCTGTCTCAAAAAAAAAAAAAAAAGAAAAAAAAAAAAAAGAAAGAAATTTTAACCAACAAAAAAAGACAAGAAAGAAAATAAATAGAATAGCTAAGAATTGTTAAAAAAAAAAAAGTATATAAATAATTTTTGTCATTCACAGATAGAAGTCTAAATAGGAAGTTGAAGAGAATCTACCAACAAATACATTTAAAATAATGAGTATGCCCTATAAAGTTGCTGAATTTCAGATCATTACATCAAAAATACTTATATTTCCAAAACCGAAAAGGTATAAAATATTTTTAAAAGTATTAAAAGTTGAAAAATGCAGATTACCTAGAAATAAATGAAAACTTTAGAAAATATTACAAACTTCACTGAAGGATTTATAAGTAGTCTTAAATTCATAGAGATATATGCCCTTTCCTGGATGACAAAACTCAATAGCTTGAAGATGGCAATCCTCATTAAATGAATTGACACATGAAAATAAAAATATTATAAAATTTTTGTTTAAACTAGGTAAGTTCATACTTAAATATACATTTTAAGATAAAGATCCAAGAATAACCAGCACAAAATAGAAAATAAAAACTAGTAAGAAGAGGAAGAGTAAACTGGAAATCAAGACATATTGCAAAAACACAGTAATTAAACAAGTGATACTGGTACAGAAACAAATAAGTAGATCAATAGAACAGAATAGAAAGCTTACTTTAAAAGGTTCAATTATATACAAAGCCAAAGGTGTACAACAGGCAGCATTATAAAACAGTGGAGACAGAGTGGCCTATTTAATCCATGGTATTAAAATAGTTGCTTTTCTGCATAGAAAAAGTTCAGATTAGGTTCTTACCTTATAGTAAGAACACAAAAATATTTTAAACAGATTAAACCTGAATATGAAAACTAATTTTGAAACTATTTTACAAGAATGTATAGGAGTAAATTTTATGTCATCAGAAGAGTGAAAAATTTTTAAACAAGACAAATACCTACATAGGTTGCTCCCTCCCTCGCCTATCAAGTTCTCTGCTCTAATCAAAAAGGTTTGCTTTAGGCCATCAGATATAAATTATAAGCCTCCACACTTAATGCTTACCATTCACTGCATTGTTACCCTGTTTTACTTTCCTTTATATCAGTTATTATCAGTGCTGAGAAGGGAATAGGCACTTTGTCTATTGTGTTTGCTGCTGTATCCCCAGATCTAGTACCTGGCACATAGTATTCTCTGAATAGAATATTTAAAGAATTGTGAAAATGAAAAAAGAAAGTGAAACTATAAAGGAAAGCATTTGTAAGTGTATGACATTAAACTAAAAATTTTCTGTACATTAAAACTACTATAAATATAGAAAGAGTCCATATCCAAGAGACCATATTTGTTTTACATATAAGAGAAATTTGTAAAGCCCAGAGTGTGTGTGTGTGTGTGTGTGTGTGTGTAAATGTACAAGAAAAGCAAACATGTCAATATAGAAAGGACAAAGGATTTAATCAGATTATTCAAAGAAAAGAAAACTTAATTGGCAGAAAACAGAAAAAAGCTACCTTAGGTATGATAGTAACAGGAGATAGACAAATCCCTAGGCAGACAAAGAGGTTCCCCAGTGACATCTGATCTTCAAACCAAGAACAGCCTGAAGCCTAAAAACCTGAGCTTCCAGTTCTGGGTAGATCCCACAACTGGAGTGAAAACTTCCCCATGCCTTTTAGCCAAGTGAATGCTGCTTTTTCCAGATCTGCCCATGGATCAATCAACATACACTTCCCCATTCTGAACCCATAAAAATCCTGGACTCATGCTCACAGAAGGCTACCCATTTTGGGGCCCCCTCTCACACAGAGGGCTACCCACTTTGGGTCCCCTCTTTTTGAGAGCTTTTCTGTCACTCAATAAAATTCTTCTCTGTCTTGCTCTCCCTCTGCTGTCCACTGTACCTCATTCCTCTTGATCATGAGACAAGAACCCAGAACCCATGGAACAGCAAGTGCAAAAAGAGTTGTTACACACACTCCTGCTTGTTAAGTGACAGTGAAGAAACCATTGAGGGCCACACACCCCCATTCTTCGAGCTGCAGGTGGTAGGACAAATGAGATTTGACACACCCCTATTCACTTAGCTGCAGACAGCAGGAACGAAAGAGAGCTGTAACACTTCCTTGGGGCTCAGACTTTGGGACTCCCTGAGCAAAAGCTGTAACACCCCTTGGGAACTCCACAGTTGCTAGCATCTCTGAGTTTTGAGGTGCACTGCCTCCCTCTTGCCCAGATGCTAGTGCCCAGAGGACCCAGTGAAGTCTGGGCAGAGGCACCACTGGCCATGGAGAATTCCCACTGGTGAAGCAGCAATGAAAGAATCCTGTGTCAGGTACACAACCGCTTTGTTGACATTTGTCAATAATAAACATTGATTGGGACTGCTTGTGAAAATCAACTAGTGTTTACTTACCTAAAGCACAAAGAGAAGAAAGCAAATGCAGTCAAGGTACACCTTTGTTCAAATTAGATTGAAAACCTAGGTAAAATGAACATATTTTTGTTAAAAGTTAACCTAAGAAAACTAACTTGTGAGAACATAGAACACCTATAATTATTTCACTCATCTAAGTCTAAATTCCAACATGAAAGAGGAAAGAAATCCTGGGAAGAGTACTCAGCCTTCTCTAATATACATTTTTATCAATTATTAGAGAATACTGAAAGTGTTCTTTTGTAACAAATTGTTGAGGTTATATTAAACCTAGACAAACTAAAAGCATTCATAAATAAGCCATTTCAAGACACCTTAAATAGTTAGTTAAAATCTTTAATTTTTTTGTAGTATGTTTCTTTTAAAGAAATGTGTAAACTCCAAGGGAAATGTATAGAAGCAACATAAGAAAATTATAAATACACATATAAATGTAGATCATATGAATATCTGACATATCATAATTATGGTGCTGCTTTCATTTCAAAAATTCAATCTATCAAAAAATTGTGGTTCTCAATTTCAATCATGATAGTGTGTCATCAGAATATAACCAAAAGCAAGTCTCAACTTGGATTTCCACTGTTTGTTCTTTTAAGGAGCAGGAAATTATAATCTCTAAAAGGACACACCCTTCACTAATGACAGCCTATCTACAATGTAATTTACATCAACTTTCACTTGAATAATTTTTTAGAGGCCTTATACTTTACACTTTGCAATGGGGAAAGTAATTATTAAAGGAATTTTCCAGAGGAAATAGTTACATATAAAACAAAAACATTACTGAAGTTGGTGAGGGGGCAAGAATCTTAGTTCATAAATGAATCCATACATTTTATCTGTTAAAACAAGTGATAAGTAATGAGTTCAAATCAAGTAAAATTCAATCACGAGTTATATGAAAATCTCAACATTAAATTCAGGGCCAGAATTCACTAAAACAATGTCTATTAAAAGGACTAACTCACCATGAATTGTAACTAAATAAATTCTAAAGTTTTAAGAATGTAAAATAATTTTGTTAAAATTAGATTGTTTTTAAAATTCATTTATGTTAATAAACATTTGAATTAATTTTACTAAGAAAATTCTCTTTATACCTGAACATCCTTAGGAGGCATATAAACGATATGCAATCCATACATTTTATCTATATGACAATCACATACACCTGATCGACAATTAGTCCTTAGGTAAGAATGTTTACTTTGGACAAGCTGGGTCAGTTACTTGACCTCTTCAGTCTATGTGTCTCCCCTGTGCATCTGTCAATTTATTCCTTCTTTAGGCAAACATTTAATGACTATTTACCATGTTCCAGGCACTATACTGGGTGGGAATATATAGTGGTTAATAATAATACTAATAAGAATGTGTAAGTGCCTACAACTGTATAAGCAATTTACAGTCCCTGCCATCATAAAATTTACAATGTATAGAGAGGAAGCAACTAATAAATTGATTTCAATTGTAATAAAAGCTAACAAGGAAACCTATAGGAGTCTAAATAACAGGGAAATAGTCTGAAAGGCAGGGTTGGTGTCCTTGAGAAAGGACAAGAACACTACCAGTTTCCATCAATTGCTTATTTCTTTGCCCCAGTTGCCCCATACTACTTTTTTTGAAAAACAATGCTGTATTTCCAAAGACTTTATTAAGCCCTTTCCTCATTCTTAACCCACTTTTCTCCCATGTCTGATGAGCTCCTCACTAAGAATGGCCTCATATATGTCTTCTTTTGAAAAGTGTCTGTTGATATCCTTCGCCCACTTTTGAATGGGTTTGTTTTTTTTCTTGTAAATCTGTTTTAGTTCTTTGTAGATTCTGGATATAAGTCCTTTGTCATATGGGTAGATTGCAAAAATTGTTTTCCATTTTGTTGGTTGCCGATTCACTCTAATGACTGTTTCTTTTGCCGTGCAGAAGCTCTGGAATTTAATTAGATCCCATTTATCTATTTTGGCTTTTGTTGCCAATGCTTTTGGCATTTTAAATCATGAAGTCCTTGCCTATGCCTAAGTCCTGAATGGTTTTGCCTAGGTTTTCTTCTAGGGTTTGTATGGTGTTAGGTCTTATGTTTAAGCCGTTAATCCATCTGGAGTTAATTTTAGCATAAGGTGTCAGGAAGGGTCCAGTTTCTGCTTTCTGCACATGGCTAGCCAGTTTTCCCAGTATCATTTATTAAACAGGGAATCCTTTCCCCATTGCTTGTTTTTGTGAGGTTTGTCGCAGATCAGATGGTTGTAGATGTGTGGCGTTGCCTCTGAGGCTTCTACTCTGTTCCATTGGTCTATATCTCTGTTTTGGTACCAGTACCATGCTGTCATTTTAAATAAATCTAAGAAACCTCACTTCTCATATTTGCTACAGATTTAGAGTGAGAAGTGGTGGCACTTAAATTTCTGCCAGCCACCGTTGGCACTGAGATGTTACTTTTGCTGAAGTTTATATCACTACCCTGCCTTTGCTTCTTGCTTATGCTTTTGATTTTTCTCACCTCTTCACCCACTGTACACCATCTCCAATCATTTCACACTTCCAAATAACAACCACTCAGAGTTGTATATTTATCTATGACTAGCAGACTCGTGTGAAGTTTTGGTGCAAAGGGAATTGGAGAATGGATGTTTCCATATTATACTAACATAGGGAACAACTTGGAATTAAAATTTTGTTATATCTGATTTTAAAGTGTCTTAGCCATTTCTGACATTGGAGATTTCCTCCTTCTTTAATATAGAATGTCAACCATTGCCCAAGTTTCTGGATGTCTGTCTTTCCCATCTACTTTCATCTACTTTCTTATTCTCAGGCTGCCTAGGGAAGCTCAAAATGCTTCTTACATGACCATTCATAGACATATGTTCCCTTTGCTTCACTTCTCACCCAGTCTATTCCTATGCTGAGAGACAGACATTGTTCAGCCAACCGGATGGTCTACCATGGTGCTGGTCTCGAGAAACACATTCATTTCACCTAAGAGGAATTATTTTTCAGTTCTTAAATTAACAGGTTATTTTTTCTTCTTTCTTACAATTTCAAAGCAGAGTTGCAAAAGAAAAGTAAAGGTTAAAAACTAATGCACAAGCAAACAGAACAAAATTTACAAGAAATAATATTGAAAGGTAAAATATACTAGAATAAATGCTTCAAAAGTCCTGACTAGTGCCTTACAATAACACTGCTTTGTTGAAACCACCATAGTGGAATTCTCTCCAGCAAACAGCACAACTTTTATTCGGTTTGTATGTACATATATGTGTGTGTATCCATCCGTTTCCCGAATTGTAGTAAAAATCTAAATATATGGTATAATGGAATGTGAGGATGAAGAAAAAGGAACAATAAGATTTTGGCTAACTGGCAAAATCCATTAACAGAAACCAAAAATGCAGGCATGATTATGACCCCTGAAAGTCAAATCAGTTGTGCACGTCTGTGTGGGAAGTCGGGGTGAGGATGAGTGGGACTGAGCTGAAAAAAATGGGGAAAATGAATATGGTTAGTGAAGATGAAAACCTCTAAAGAAGCCACTCAAATGACAAAATACAGCAATATGTACATTTGTTCTGCCTTTTACTAAAACTTTGAACTGATCATTCTGCCAAATAAATGAACAAACTGAAACTTGCAGTCTGTCCTATCCAGCCCTACAATGATTAAACACATAACAGCTTGTGAAAGAACCAAAAAGGAAAGCCAGACTGGAGCTAGCCAACAACGTGTATCATGTGGAGGGAAAGTGTCAATGAATACGGAACTAACATTTTTTTTCAAAATAAGTGAAAAGAAAAGAGACTTGACAGTTGTTCATGAGAAGGCTGAGAAGAAGGGGGAAAATGCTAAGTAAAGCTGACTCAGAAAGCACATGGGTACATCTTTGAAGTACAGCAGGTAGTTATGCTATGCTTGGTGATTACACACTCAAATACAGCATGACAGACAATAGCTTCATTTTGAAATCTCTATGTTAAAAGTGAGTCTTGAATTTGGCAATGAGGACTTTATCTTCCACCAGTGTCAAGTCAGAGTGCAGCCATTTCAGCTGAATGCCCAGCTGCAACATTGTCATAGCTAGTTACTTAACCACGTATGTGTGACTTGCTTTTCTTGATAAGAATAGTAGTAAATTGAACGAGTTTTTGCTTAAAGTCTTCATCTTCAACATGCCAATGAAATAAGGTTCATCTTGTACCTATGAATATCACATATCTTTTCCTAGCAAACTGAGACAACACTGGTTTGTATTTTTTTAAACTGGTATAAATTTAAGGGGTACAAGTACAGTTTTGTTACATGAATATATTATACAGTAGTTAAGTCTGGGCTTTTAGCATAACTGTCATGTGAACAGTGTACATTGTACCCATAGAGTAATTTCTTATCTCACCCCCTCCCTTCCCCACCCTTCCAAGTCCTCAGTGTCTATTATTCCTTATTCCATACTCTATGTCCATGTGTACACATTATTTAGCCCCCACTTATATATAAGAACATGCAGTATTTGACTTTCTGTTTCTGAGTTGTTTCACTTAAGATAATGGCCTCCAGTTAAGAAAAGGAAAGAAGGAAGGTATGTTAGCCTGTTCCCACACTGCTATAAAGAACTGCCAGAGATGGGGGTAATTTATAATGAAAAGAGATTTAACTGACTCACAGTTCCACATGACTGGGAAAGCCTCAGGAAACATACTCACAGCAGAAAGCACCTCTTCACAAGGCGGCAGGAGAGAGAAGAAGCAGACAAGAGAGGATCTGCCAAACACTCATAAAACAGCAGGGGGAAACACCCCATGATCTGATCTCCCCCCACAAGGACTCCCCCTCAAAACCTGGGGATTACAATGCAAAATAAGATTTGGGTGAGGACATAAAACCTAACTAGATCAGAAGGTAAGGAGGGAGAGAAGGAAAGAAGGGAGAAAATAAGATATATAGGTAGGGAGGGTGCGACAAAAAGGAGCCATTAAAAAAAAATAGATGTGCATAGCTAAGTGTTTTATAGTCATTTTAACTGAGAGTATGCTATGGTCTGAAGTATATGTCCTCTTAAAATTTGTATGTTGAAAGGCTAATCACTATGTGATGGTATTAACAGGTGGGCCTTATGGACGTGAATAAATCACAAGGGCAGAGCCCTTGTGAATGGGATTCCTGTTCTTATAAAAGAGGCCCCAGACAGCTTCCTTGCCCTTTCCATAACATGAGGACACAGCAAGAAGGTGCCATATATAAAGGAAGAAATGTGCTCTCACCAGACACCAAAAATGCCTGCACCTTGATCTTGGACTTCTCAGCCTCCAGGACTGTGAAAAATAAATTTCTGCTGTTTATAAGCTACTCAGTCTATGATATTTTGTTATAGCAGCCCAAATGGACTAAGATAGAGAGCCATGAGAAAAACATCCAATTACAATAACTCATGTTTCTATGACACATTTTTAAATATGAGAAAGAAATTGGAGCCAACCATTTTACAGATTTGACAGACCAAAACATTTTTGCTGTTTTAAAAGATAATGTACAAGCAATCTGTGTCATGCAAAGTCTTCCAAAGAGAAAATTTTCAGTGGCACACTTAAAATGAAAAATTAGGAAAAATTTGTTGTTAGTACCCTCTGATCATCCTTCCCCCCTCCCCTTTTAGCTGAATATTTTTGTTATATCTTGCTCTATTCCACTTCCCCAATTGTATCCAATTTTCACTAAAGTGTCCCATGACACAAAATAATTCCTTCTTCCTGAAACTTATTTTTCTTTACTTATAATAATAAAGAAAAAGCAAATTTTGTTTAATATTTTCAACAAATTTTTCAAGCAAATTTTTTTTGAATGCAAAGTGTGAAGGATTGCTATAAGCCTTAACCTCAAAGAGGTATTTTCTAATTAAAATCAATTGGAGATACATGTAGGAAGGTTTTTTGTTTGTTTGGGTTTGTTAATTGTTTGTGTTGGAATGGAAGTCTTCAAAGTATACCTAGCTTACTCTGATAAGAGTAGCCTTTTATTTCATGTTTCTTTAGAATAATTATGTAATTATTCAGTATACTTTCTAATAAGTTGGGGACCTTTGCTGAAAACTGACAACTTATCCTTTTGTTTGTAGCCTTGTGGCATCTTCTTGACTCCTCCCCCTATTTCTAGATTCACTATCATCAGAGGGTTTATTTCTCTCAAGCCCTAAACCAGGGTGATGATGAGAGAAGGTAGTGAATAGCCTCATTCAATGAGCAGCTATGATTAGAAAGCTTTGTCACCATTTCCCCAATGGTCAGGGCCTGACCCACATACCTAGCCTGTTACTGCTGTTCCAAGCCCACCACCTGCTAGCTTAGTCCATGTTAATAATTTCTGCCTCCGTTTCTCCATACATTCTTTTTTCCTGGGACTAGAGCCCTACCATGACTGCATCTCTCTTGTGAGACCTGGACCCTTCATCACCCTCAGGAGCCAGGATCTCATAAACATTCTACTCTACTACCTTGAGTTACTCACACACACTCACCTAGCCCGGGTCTTCTTATCTACAATGTGGAGCTAACACATCTTCATAAGGCTCTGAGAAACACATAACATAAAGAACATAAATTACTCAGTCCAGTGCCTAACTGGAAAAGCTGAGTAAAATAGCTTTGACTATTTTTGCAAGAAGAGACAACAGAAGCGTGGATCTCCTATTTCTCTCCCTCTCTGATCTTCCACCTCTCTCTTCCAAGGATGCTTGTGATTACATTGAGCCCACCCAGATAATCCAGCATAATCTCTCCACCTCAATACTTTTAATTTGACCACATCTGCAAAGTTGTTTTTCCAATATAAGGTAACATGCTCACAGGTTTCAGGGATTAGGATATAGATATCTTTAGGGTGACATTATTGGGCCTATAATAAGCTAAGATGAGCCTCTCTACATGAAATGTGAAGTGAGATGTGTCTTCTACTTACTTAAAGCGATTTGTTATAATGTGCATATCCCCACTAAAAATTTACACTAGTCTTTTAGGGCTCTTGAAGAATGTTTAGTTTTGAAAACAATCACTGCACTTTGAACTTTAAACATGTCAGTGGAACCCGAGCAGAAGACATTTCAAAGGGAGTTTAGATTTAAAGCAAATATCTATTCGCCCTAATCTACATTAAAATCTGCTGTTTTCCTGGAGAGACTTAATCATGATTCCAAACCATGAATCAAAATGAAAAAAGGAATACAGCGCACATGAAAAAATCATATTTACCACTCATTTGTACCAACTAAACACTGTAAAAATATACAGAGCATACATTTATGAATCAGTGTTTTAAATACTCTCCCATAGCTGATAATCCATTTGCTAATTTAAGTAATATTTGATATGATTTACAGAAAACTGTTTGTTGAACTTTAGTCCCTGCTACAAAATACAGTATGTGGATCTGTGAAGATATTTTCATTCACTTGTAATCATACAAAAGGCAATGAATTTTATTAAACACCAATAATTAAGCTGCACAGTGGAAACAACTGAATTTTTAAAAATCTATATACACATATGGGTATAAAATATTTAGATCTCGTCTAATGTCCTGTGGGGGAAGACATATTAGAATCTGAACTCTAGAATCAGATCTTCTCAATGTGACTCACTAGCTCTGTGATCTTAGAAAAGTTCTTTAACTCTATAAATTCTTTTTCCTACCTATAAGACAAGGATAATACATGTACTATATCTCATATTATTGGAGGAATTAAATGAGATTATATAATGTTAAATCTATACGAGATAGATTTATACTTGGTATATAGTAAAACTGAATAAATATTTGTTACTATTCTTACCATTTATTCTACCATTTCACATATTAAGATGTCAAACAAACTATCTTCCTAATCTCCTTTACAGATCACTGAGAACTTGCAACATAGAAGACAGAGTGAATGTTGCTCTAAAGTTAGTCTTCCTAGGTCTCTTCTCTGGCTTACCAAGCTAAGAAAGGCTCACTCAGGCTAAGTGAAAGCAGACGTCCTTACAGTGGCCTGCAAGGTCTCCCAGTTCTTTGAGAGTGCTGTTCTTCCCCACTCCTCAGTCCACTCCCCATAGTACCTTTTGTGCTGTTCTTGGGGGAATACCATCTTTCTTCCTGCCTAAATGCATTTAGCCTTGCTCTTCCCTCTGTTTGAAACATTCTAGTCCCAGATATCTGCTGGCTCCCTACCTCTTTGAAATCATGAACAATGAAGCCTGCTCATCCAGGATAAAATAGCCCTTTGCTCCTCATGATATTCTCAATTACTTTCTGGTTGATTTTTCTCTAGAACACTTATTCCCTTTCTATCATATGTTATAAATTACCTGTTTTTAAAAATCTATTACCTGGGATTTTTTTTTAATCTATTGCCTGTTTTTCCCACCCATTTATAAACTCTAAGAAATCAGGAGATTTTGTCTCTTCTGTACCTACTGCATCACCTTTGCCTAGAATGCTGCCATGCAGATATGAGAAATTCTGGTGCCTTTGTTTAAACTGATGCTCTCATTTTCCTTCAAATGAGGGAGAGCCAGACCAGGGCCCCTCATTCACTGTAAGCCTCTTCTCCCATCCTTTGAACAGCATGCTCTGCTCTACTGTTCTCCATTGTCAGGACCAGGTCGTTGATGGGGCTTCCTTTCTAATAATTTTTCCACGTCCCTGGCTCATTTACTTTACATAAATGTATGACTGGAATATATGATATAATGGGAAGAGCTCCAAACTCCTTATTGTCATTTGATAAAATGTCCCCCCTTCTCTATAATAGTCATCTTCCACTGTTGATGTTTTCCTCTGCTAATCACACATGATTCCACTTAATGTTCATGGTAATCCTGTGATGTATACACTACAATCCCTGTTTTACAGATGGGGGAACAGAGTCTCAGGGAGTTTAAGGAAATCTGAAGATGGCTAGTAAGTCCCATGAAAAGTGACTTGGACTTAGAGATGTCTCTCTCCAAAGCCTACGTTCTCAGCATTTTGTTATATTACCTCTTCAACTGTGGAAAATCTGACACCATTTTTAAAGTCCTGAAACCTAAAACTGCATTATTTTCTGGGATCCCAGAGAAAAATTTGTAGTTGAAATATATATAAATGTATTTCTACTCTGTACAAATTCCAATAAAGATAAATCCTTTCTTTTTATGTTTCTTATAATATGTGTGAATTCTAAATGTAACTTTGCAACAAAACATCTTCTGTGTTATTGTAGAAGGCAGTCATCACTTCTGCGGATAAAGGATGGTATAAGAATAATCAGGATATTCATATGAGATTTAAGACAGATCAGAGAAGAAACTGATTTATAAAGTTGACTAAGTAATAGAGCAGAGAGCCATGCTCAAAAGAAATAAACATTAAAAACGAAAGGAGAAGGGAGGAAAAAAACTAGTCAATACAAATTCTCTGTAGTAAGAAATAAATTAAAAATAAAAATGGAGAAAACATCCTGAGTATGAAAAAAAGAAGTCTTCCAGATGAGTAATATCAGATCGCATATGTGCTCTCAGAGTTAGAGTTGAATTGCTGTCAACAGATTCTAGAGGGGCTCGTTTTCCTGACATCTCAATGTGCATATTGCATCTTCCTAAACAACAAATGCTCACACAGAAAGGACATTACCTGGAGCTCAGCCAAGGAGGTTTACCAGTTTACAGGAACACAGTCTATATTTTATTCCTGCATTTTTATTGCAATCATTATTTTAGTCTCACAAATATTTTTCAAATTTTATTCTCATCTTTTTACTTTTTGCCTATCTGAAAAGCATCAGAGCTCAGCTCCTCACTTTTACAATGTGCTCTTCAGTTTACCATATTATCTTTAACAATTATGTCTAAAAATTGCAACGTAATCATAACAGACAAAATACCACCAGGTTGAGGTGAATGTATTGCCTAAATAATTCCCAATGATATTCAAGAGTATTTTGTAGTTGAGGACTTGTGTTATTTTATTCTTTCTAAAAAATATATGTATTGAAAATATATCTTTAATGTTTGCTCAATCATGGATTCTTGAGAATAGTGATCATACGTCCGCTTGACATATGACTTCATCATATACTTCATATTGCTTTGGTGATTAAAAATTATTTTTAATGACAATTAAAATATACCAATAAAATACTTGAAAACTAGGAAAAGCTAAAACTTTTAAGGTTACATTATATTTAAATCAAAACTCACAAAATCTAATAAAAAATACAGTTCTGTTTCATTATTACCTAGGGCGAATAATCAGGAGGTACCTTTTGCTCTTTTTTTTAGTTGCAATTGATACAGGCACCAGTGTTGCATGTTAAAGCCATCAATATGCCAATCTTATTTAACTCTAATTGCTCTACGTCACAGATCAGGGAGGGAGACCTGAAGGCAAGTTTCAGCTTTAGCTAAAGTCATTAACTTCCAGTCGCTTGGAAGAAATGCGTGCTCCAACATGTTGAAGAAACTTGAGGCCCAACTATTTCTACAAAGCTCTGTTAAAAAGGCTGAAATTTTTGGTAACCCTTGGCACGTGAGAAAGACATTCAAAACTGCTGGAGACAAGGGGTAGAAATTTAACTAAGTTCAACCAGAATCTGAAATTTTGCTACACTCAGTGGATTTTGTTATATTGCATTTATTTTAAACAGAAACAGGCAGCCAAAACCAAAAATGTGTTCATTAAAAACTCATTCTCAAGGCATGTCTATGTGCAGTGAAAACAGGCACCTCCTGAAAGACAATGAACAAATAAACATAGTTGACCTACAAATGTGAAGCATCAGAACATTTACAAAATGATTTATTCTGATCTCCAGACACTAAAATAAAGCTTGAATTAGCAAACAACTTCAGCTGTAACGGTTCATTTACACGCTTGACATTGGTGATATCACTACCAACAATGATATAACTAGATCTTGATTAAACTTAGTTTATTTTCATTTGAAGAGCATTTCATTACGATCTTCCTAATTACTAACTTTTGGAGTTCACTTAAGCTCTTGGCATTTATTTGTCCATTTAATCCCCATAACAAAAGCATTAAAACTTACTCCAATGGGTTATCCTGATGTCTAATGAATTTATATATGTAAAGTGCTTGGAAACTGGCACAAAATATGGATTTAATAAGTGCTAAACATTTGGCAAGTAGAATTATTTTCCACCTTTTACAGTTAGAGAGAACTTTAAAATTATACAGCTGAGCTTCAAGGGTCACGCTCTTTTCTACAGTTCTGTGTTTCATACAGTATAAATAGTACACAATTAGAAGTCATGTGCATACATACCTCTTTAATGTTTAATTCCCTTCCTATACAGTTCTACTCCCTCAGTCTCATTTCTCACTAACCTCTGCTTTATACCCTGTCTAGCAATATACTTTCCTTACTTCAAAGTGACCTTTAAATTCCAGTGCTACTTCTGGAACAATTTCCAGGAAAGCATATTATATCTTAAGTCTAAATGTTTGTTTCAGGTCTACCTATTTTCTGAAGCTTTTTCAGATTGACTCCATCTCTTTTCAACTTCTAACTTATCTTTATACAACCTGACCTCTTAATATTCTTCATTTCTTTTCTTCATATAGAGAAGTATGCTTAGGAATGCATCTGTTATTCTCTCTTTTGGATTCTTAGTAAGTAGCAACTTTATCTGAAGTCTCTGTTTTTGTTCCATACAAAGTCCCAATGTATTATAAATTGTAAACTTCTAAGGACGTCTACGTCAAAAAGACTGCACCTTTGCCAACATGTCCCAAAGAATGATAATATATCATCAATGATCAAACAAAACTATAAAAAAAACTTGATTATGAAATTCAGATATTTTAATATACAAAATATTGCACTATTGTGATGTGTGTTCCAAATATTCAAACTACTTCTTTTCTTCCATTTAACAGGTCTGAAGTTCAAAAGCAAAACATAGCTTCTTTCCATTGATAAAACATATGTTGTATGTCTAAGAACTGAAGTAGAGTATACAATTACATGAAGAACCCACAGTGTTCAAATAATAAATCACCTTGGTATTTATAAAGTATTGTGCCATGAATAAAAACCTTTATTAGATTATCTTTATACAACCTGACCTCTTAATATTCTTCATTTCTTTTCTTCGTATAGAGAAGTATGCTTAAGGATGCATCTGTTATTCTCTCTTTTGGATAAAATAACATAAGATATTTTATTTATGTTACATCAGAGTAAATATGAAATATTACACAGTTTTTTCAGTATGAAGTTAGGTAAAATTTTTCTGACATGAGATTTACACGTGTACCTATTAATACGACCGTCCTGTATTCTAAAAGCATTCTTACACTTGGGAGTGAGTCTGATAGATCAAGAATAGTCCTCCTTGTTTATTCTGTACCAGGTATTAATGGGACAATAAACAAATGATTTATCTTATCTGTCTCAATTTTCTCATCTGCAAAATTGATGGATTGACACGATTCTGACTTTTTTCTAAATTCTGACAAAAATGTCTAAATATTCCATACAATTTTTTAATGAATAGAAATTATTCATAAAAATAATTTTGTTTCATCATTATATTCTATATTAAATATCTATGGCATTCATACTTCACTATTGAAAATCCATACTATGGTGCTACACTGCTGATGGAATTATATTATAAGCTGTGCTACTCTGAGCAGTTTTATAATATATTCTACTTAGAATGTTTCTATAATAAATAGTGCCTTGGTCATTATAAGAAAATAATTTCTCATTAAGAAAGATTTCAGAGAAAAGCTGATAAAATACAAATGTTGCACATACATTTTCAATTGGGTGCTTTTAAATTATTAACTAGTTCAGGGCCAGGCACAGTGGCTCACACCTGTAATCCCAGCACTTTGGGAGGCCAAGGCAGGTGGATCCAGAGGTCAGGAGATTGAGACCATCCTGGCCAACATGGTGATACTCCGTCTCTACTAAAATACAAAAAATTAGCTGGGCACAGTGGTGTGTGCCTATAGTCCCAACTACTCGGGAGGCTGAGGCAGGGGAATCACTTGAAGCCAGGAGGCAGAGGTTGCAGTGAGCCAAGACTGCACCACTGCACTCCAGCCTGGTGACAGAGTGAGATTCTGTCTCAAAAAAAAAAATTAACTAGTTTATTAAAGTAATTATAAAAATTAAATATGTTTTCAGAAAGGAAGAGGTAAGGATGGTGGTATTTTAGGATAGTTTGTTCCTTTATTAGGATGCAAATATTCTTGCCAATTTCTCCCTCTCTTCTTTGCTTCCAAACCTCTTTCTACTCTCAACTTTCAAATGCTACATGAACAAGGAGCTGTATCAAAAAGCAAACACAAACATATCATCTTAGTAAATCACACCCATTTTCCAAGCATGAACATTGGCACGGTTTTTATAAAGACTATATTTCTTCATAGTGATCTCTGTCCACATCAGCTCTGATTATCAACAGTTGTAGAAAACATATTCAGACAGGGGAGACATTCAACACTGAAGACCAGGATGCCAGAGGCAAATAATGACTTATTAGAAATAATTCATTTTAGATAACACCAGAGATTTCTTCAAGTAGATGCTCCTGAGTTCTCATGTCTGACAGCTATGTGAGGTGCAGAAATGGTAGCTACTTTCTGCAGTGGCTGTCAAAAATCAAAGCTTTTAAACATTTTTTTTTCAAGTGGTTTTTTATAATGGAAGGGAAAATATCAGAGAGAATGGAAATCAGATTATTTTTTGCTCCTCCCTTCCAACAACTTTGAAATAGATTCAGAGGTTGTCTTGCTAAGGAATTTGCTAGGAACATACAAATAAATCCATTTTCAAAGTAAAATGAACAAAGATGGTATGACTATAAATACATCAGCTACCTTTCTGGATTTGTCCTTATTTATCTCATCACTCAGTTCTTTGCTTCACAAAAGCTTGATTATTCCTGTTAGAATATATTAAGGAAAACATCATCTGAAAGGAAAAGGCAGTGCAAAGACCCAAGTAGCAGAGTATAAGGAGAAAATCTCCACTTGGCTTTCCCGTTTTATTTATTTATTTATTTATTTATTTATTTATTTATTTATTTTTTGAGACGGAGTTTCACTCTTGTTACCCAGGCTGGAGTGCAATGGTGCGATCTCGGCTCACCGCAACCTCCGCCTCCTGGGTTCAGGCAATTCTCCTGCCTCAGCCTCCTGAGTAGCTGGGATTACAGGCACACGCCACCATGCCCAGCTGATTTTTTGTATTTTTAGTAGAGACGGGGTTTCACCATATTGACCAGGATGGTCTCGAACTCTCGACCTCGTGATCCACCCGCCTCGGCCTCCCAAAGTGCTGGGATTACAGGCTTGAGCCACCGCACCTGGCCTCCCATTTTATTTTTTAATGATAGAGACCTTTATTATTTACTTACAGACTTTTAAAGCTAGTAAGGAAATTGCACAATTATCTAGCTTATCTCTCTATTTTAAGGTAAACAAATTATTGTTTCATTAATGAAATGCAAAAATCTGCTGCACTATAATATTTTCCAATATGAAAATACTTTGATTCTCTCTAGTATGCTATTTATTCCAAAGAACACCCTTTTCAGCAGAATAACTCTTAAATTTGCACAGCAATTAAACTTATTTAATTAAAAATTTTATTTTCAAATATATTTGCAAGTAACTGTGTCCAGTTTTGAAGCCCTAGACTTAGAAACATATGTGTGATTTTTTCTTTTTAAGTTACCTGGTAACCTTAGGATACGTTGCACTTCATCAAACTGGTTCTATTATATGCAGTTCAATGTCAGGCCTGCTGAATCAATTAGAAGAGACATAAACTGAAATATGAGCGATGTCTTGCCAGAATAAAAAATCAGATGCTGTGTCTGTTTTTTAGTTTGATATGTACCCTTGATCTTCAACTGTCAGATCAGCTTTGGATGTTATGTTTTTTTATGGTTTACAAAGTATTTACAGGTGTGAGACCTCAATTTTTTTCAACAAAGAGATTATTTCTTCACAATTCAAATAATCTTATATATAAAATACCTTGTCTATAAACTACATCTTACTGTTACCACTAAAATATCACATCGTGAAATAGTAAAACAGAAATGTAGTCTTTTATGGTTCTATGTTTTTAAAATGTACATATAAACACACATATATATATATTTAATTATTATATACTTATATACATATACACCAACACTTTAATGTATATAAATTATGTCACACACTAAAAATCATACATTATGTGTAATTTTTAATTTTGATTCAAAATCTGTAAACTGAAGACAAAGTTTGATAACGTATGGGGTTACAAACCACAAACAAGCATAAACATGACCAGAAATTATGTTTTTTTTCCATTTTATCCTGAAATTAATTCTGTGAAATTTATTCACAATATCAAGGTATGGTTTGGAGAGATAAGTTATAGGAAACTACAAACATCTGTGACCATTTTCTCTATTATATGGGGAAAAAAAGTTTTAATATACATTTATGGAAAAATAACATTGTCAATATTATAACAATTAGGAAGGAAAGAATAGGGAGAAGAAAGATAAAAGCCAAGCTAATTCTGTGTTTAAGTAGATTTTTATCTTGCACTTTATTCCCCTATATTTATATAAGGCTGCCAAGGAATATGTCTCTATTTACCTTTGTAATATTTTTTCTCAATAAAAAGTCTTTAAATATATTATTCACTAAAATCTGTATTGCTCCAAAGAAAATTATTTTTAGAAAACTATATTCTGTCCAATGGGCATAATTAAAACCATAAGTCTTCCAAGAGCTTTTTATAAAGTCCCCTTAAATCTTTGCAAATTTTTAAAATAAGAATTCCTGCCATGCACAGATTATTAGGTCAATATTTATATTTAAATAGAGAGAAACAGAATTGTAAAATACGAAATAATTATGTTTGGCTATAGTAGTTTACATTCTCCCAAGTGTTTTAATATAGTCAACCTTATTTAGTTGAAACAGCTCTATATCATAGGTACTTAGTTATTATTACAAGGCCTGAGCATCATCTGCATATCAGTTTATCTCCCTGATTTCATCTTACCATTGTTTTTTGTACCCTTCCCATGGCAACAACAACAATAACAAAAAAAACCATCTGAGCTTAACCCAGTAGGTAGGTCATAAAGAATCTATCTCATATACATCTGTATTTCAAATCTCAGTTGAAGTATTAACAATCTGACATTAATCCCTATTTTAAATATCTGAACACCAGTATATCCAGTTATAGGGAAAGGCCATTCACTGTTGGTAGAGACATGATATTGTCTTTGTCTTTGTATTTGTTAAAATGCCTCAAAAAATAGAAATATTTTATATGCATTTTATATATACAGCACACATCTGTATATATCTGTACATGTGATAACTATTTAAATTGTGATTTCCAAAGTGCAAAATAAGCAGCAGCAAAAATCAATATGATGAAGAATATTTTATTCCTGGACTCAGAAAATTTTCTTTGTGACTTTGGTATTCTACCCATCATTTGACAGAGTGAAGAAATACAGATTTTTATCTGAGGCCTTCAGATTGTTGGATTCATTTAAAATTACAAGCATCATCTCATTTAAGTGCCTTGAAAATAAAATTGTCAGTAGTCCAAAAGTGATTTCAATATTTAATTCTTCATCACATGATTAAAAATGAAGTTCATATTAACGTGTGAATGTATATGTTTCTTAATATCGGCCTATATTATTTTAAATGACATCTCTGAAGGTTTTCATATAAGAAAAAGAGACTGCCCCAGAAATCCTGGTCCTAGTTATCCTGAAGTTTACTCTGATTCATCAAGTATTTAAGTTTCCCCGCCAACAGAAGCCTGGGACTCAAATATTTGTAGTGAATCAGTGACTCAGGAAAACAGCAAAACCCTGAGAAACAATCAAGAAGGAATTGCTTATAATCATGTGCTCAGTTACACAAAAGATACTCACTTCTTTCTACCACCACCCACCAAAGACCCTGGAGGATCCAGAGGCTATAGAAATAGAATTGGTTACCAAAGGAAATACAAGATGACCCATTAAATTTGAATTCCAAATACACAAAAAAAATGTAAGTATGTTACGGGCACTATTTGGAATATATTTACACTAAAAAAAATGCTATTTATCTGAAATTCAAACTTAACTGGGAAATTTTTATTTATTTATTTATTTTGTTATTTTGTTATTTTGATAAATCAAAGAGCATCTCTACCTCCACAAACAATTCAAGGTTCATCAGTAAGGGGAGGATAAGAGTTTTAGACAAGAGGCCAGGCATGGTCACTCATGCCTAGTCCCAGCCCTTTGGGAGGCTGAGGCAGGAAAATTGCTTAAGACCAGGAGTTTGAGACCAGCATGGAGAATATAGCAAGACCCCATCTCTACAAAAAAACAAATGAGCTGGTTACGGTGGCATATGCCTGTAGTTTCAGCTACTTGGGAGGCTGAAGCAGAAAGATTTCTTGAGCCCAGGAGGCTGAGACTGCAGTGAGCCATGACTGCACCACTGCACTGCAGCCTGGATGACAGAGCAAGACCTCCTCTAAAAAAAAAAAAAAAAAAAAAAAAAAGAGTTTTAGATAAAAAGAAAGAAAGAAAGAAACTGAAATTCTAAACTAACATAGGCCAGACTGGACTTTTTTAAATACAAAAGTGACAGGAAACTTTTAAGTTTCCCATAAATCTCATTAAAGGGTGACAAGGAGAAAAAAAGTAAAACAGTTTCATGTTTTTATGCCCCTCTAATTTCAGATTTTCTCCATAAGACAATTAAATATCCAGAGCTTGATAATTGAATTCAACTCTGCATTGTTATTAACCTTATCTATGTCCATAGAAAGTCATCATTACCATTCCTAGAAATAGACGCAAAGAGCATTTTAGAATAATAGTGGTGACATTCTTTGAGGACAAATGCAAAAGTTTTGATGTGGATTATCAGACATTAGTGCAGGTTTGTGAAATAGAGACAGCTGAGATGGTGCTGAAAGTGAGAACTTTCCAGCCTCTTCTTTAAAGCCCCTGTGCAGACATAAAAGTGCTTAGCTGGATGTTTAAAGTAGGGATCTCATGAATGCATACTTGATAAAGCTTGCTGAAGATGGTGATTCCTCTGCAGTTTCCAGGGAGCTCTTGTGAAAGAGGGAAGTCTGGAAAGTGACATTTAAATACAATGTCAGACACTGATTTTTCTTTAAAATTTGAGCCTCTTCCTATAGAAATAAGATTAAAAAAACTGTAGAAGAGCGGCCAAAGTCTTACATTCTGACATCCCTTCCTTAAAGTGTTTGGGGATGCCATAGAAGAAGCAGACTCATCTAATAGAATGGGCAGAACAATGTATGCTATCCAACTACTTGGGGAAACTCAGAAGACATAAAAATACAATGAATTCTGTACCTGTCCCAGGGAGATACTTTTCAGCCTTGCTTAGAATAGGTCATTGAGATGCTTAGAAGACAGATAGCTGATATATATGAAAAAGAAAGTATCTTTTCCTCTATGTCCTAGGGACTGTCATGTGCCAAAAATGCCTCTACATGAAAAGATATAAGAAGTATCATGAGAGAGCTGCAGGAATAAAAAATTTAAAGATACATCAGAAGGAAAGGAAAATAAATTCTCCATGTATATGTCATGGTTATAAACTTTTCTCCAAGAGGATGTCAAAAGTGATTAAAGACAGCAGAATTGGTAACCAGGTTCTATTGACAAAAGTCATTGTTGTGGCCATAGTTAACATCTTGGAAGGCAGGCACAAGCTGCTAGAATAACAAAGGAAGCCTACTGTTATACACTAAATATGCTATGGTTTGAATATGTCTTTCAAAAGTGTGTTGGAAACTTAATCCCCAATGCAACAGTGAGGTGAGGCCTACTGAGAGGTAATTAGGCCATGAGGGCTGCATCCTCATTAATGAATTAATATTGTTATTGCAAGAGTGGATTTGTTGTAAAGACGGGAGTTCAGTCTTCTCTCTCTCTCCTTTTCTCTCTCTTGTTCTCTTTCATCCTTTCTTACCTTCTCACCATCCACTGTGGGATGATGCAGCAAGAAGGCCTTTTCCGCCTTTGGAACTGTGAGCCAATACTTTTCTGTTCATTATAAATTACCCAGTCTCTGTTATAGCAGCACAAAATAGACTAATATTGTTTGTGTCTCCCCAAACTTCATATGTTGAAGTCTTAATGCCCAATGTAATGGTATTAGAAGATGAGGCTTTTGAGAGGTTATCAGAATTAGATGAGGTCATGAGGATGAAGCCCTGTGCTATTAGTATCCTCATAAGAAGAGAAAGAGACAGCAAATTTCCTGTTTTTATTGCATGAGGACATAGAAGGCAGCCACCTGCAAGCCAGGAAGAGGGCCCTGACCAAGAACCAAATCTGCCAATACCTGTATCTTGGACTTTCTAGCCTACAGAACAATGAGAAATAAATGTCTGTTTTTAAGCCACCCAGTCTATGGTATGTTGTTATGGAAGCACAAGCTGACTAAGACATCTACCATTTTCCTAAAGCTAATGAAGTTAATTTTGGAAAAGAAAAATAGAGAGGTCAAAGTCACTGAAAAGAGAAAGGAAGAAAAGATCTAACTATGAACAATCATGAAGATCCCTGCCAGGGCTTTAAGGGAACAGACAACGACTTCTTGGAACATTGTTCATGTGATGACTTCAGAGGCTTGGGAGTAAATCAGACAGACAGACCCTGTATCCTTGAATGAGTGCTTAAGTATTCTATACCAACTTGGTAGGTCTTCTGCTCATGAATGGATAGGGTTCTACCAGAAAGTTAAAAATAATACAGAAAGCCTAACTTGGGTCAGGCAAAGAGATAAACTGGTCTGCTTAAGATGCTTAGAGAAGTCCTTGTTGAGAATGCAGCATTTAAGATGAGAAGGAGCCAGCCTTGAACAGCAGAATGCAGAAGAGAAGAGCAGTCCAGATTGATGGGACAGTGCATGCAATCATTTCTAGGTGAAAAAGATCTTGGTATGTCTGAGGTACTGAACAGAAGTCTGTTGAACTAGAGCATACTGAGAAAGCAAGTTACTCAAAAGAATGTAAAGAGGTAAGTTGTAAGTTGAACAGGAAAATAAATGAGTGAATAAGTAAATGACTACTATGAGGAATTATTGCATTCCACTTATTAGACAGATGTGTGAAGGAAGGATCCTCTAGTTACACAGTGAGTCATGGTAATTTTATAGAGGAAAGAAAGCAAAATGAATTTCTAAGACCTACGGAAAGGGTAGCATTTGAAATCTTAGGGGAAAACAACATGTATGTCAGTGGATGTGGAGTGCTGTGGTCCAAAGGCCCAGGAAGTAACACATGGTAAGAGAGGCACACTTCTCCTGATGTGCCAAGAAAACTGATGGAGCAGAGATTCCTCATCCATGACCTCATGTTTGAAAAGCTCCAGTGCAAAAGCTTGTTGCTTTCCATGAAACTGCAGGAAGATCATCCCTTAAGACAGGTGTTAAGTAATATCTTGTGTACTTACAATTTTCTTGCTTAGCAAAGAATAGCTCATAAAAGCTCATTTTCAAGAAAATTGTGGTTATTCTCACTGATAATTATTAAATATGATACAGTCATAGTGAGAAGAATTATCTAGATAACTGTGACTATAACTGTCAATTTCTTGACACTAAGTAGAAGAATTTGATCTTCAAAAAATCAGATTTTTAAATCATAAAAGTTTGGAGCAAGAAAATAACTTGAGGCAAATGTCATTACTCTCTCTATTTTGCAAATTAGGAAAGTGAAAACAAGATACATTAATTTAAGAATAGCAATAATGCATTCAGGATCTAATAGTTCAGTGGACATTTCTGTTTGTTCTTTCTTTGTCCCCAGAGTCAGCATAAGCAAGATTGCTAGGAAATCTGGAGAGTATAAATGGTATCCAAGTACAATATTTTCATTATTAAATTAAATAAATAGAAGGGAATGAAGATTTTTATCTATTTATTTCTTGCAAGAGAGAAATTTGGGGAACTTGACATTTCCTTCTTTGAGAGTACACAGTCATTTTTAGAAGTGTTGACTTCTAAATCATGCTTGTATTTTTGCCTAAGGAGCCATGCCTTAGCTAGCTTAATAATCTTGCTGCAAAAGTAACCAGTGATCAGATGAGAAGATAAGCAATACTCTGGTCTCAGAGACATGAGTCTGTAACAATTTTTTCTGTCACCAAAATGTACTTCAGCAAAAGTATATATTAATTTTGAATGAAATCACTCTTTTATTTAAATGACAAACATATCTACTTTTAAAGTTTAAACAGTAAAAGAAATTGATCTATTTTTATAATATAAATTATTTTAAAAGGTGCAGTAATCCAGCAATAATTAGTAAAATGAAAATTTGGGACTACGTGAATTTTTGGATATCCAAATCTCAAAGAAAATTTTTTAAAATCCTGTATCTCAAAGTAGACCTCCACATTTTTCCTCCTTGAAGGTGAAATTCAAAACAATAATATATAACATGATGATTGAGAAACTGATTTTTCTTAAAAGATTATCTCTGATTCTTCCTAATCTTTCATTCTTACGCAACAAAACGATGTGGTAGACAGAGTAATGATCCCTAATAGATTTGGCAGCCTAATCCTAAGAACCTGTGAATATGTTAGATTACTCGTTATAGGGCAATCAGGTGTACAGATGGAATTAAGGTTGCCAATCAGATAGATAATTAGCTGACTTTAAAATATGGAGATTTTCCTGGATTGCCTAGATAAGCCCAGTTAACCACAAGGGTCCTTAAATGTGGAAAATGAAGGCAAAACCCAGTGTCAGAATGATACATTGTGAAATGGACTTGAACGGGCATTACTGGCTTTGAAGATGGAAGGCAGCCAAGAGCCAAGAAATATGGGCAGCCTTTAGAATCTGGAAAAGGAAAGAAAACCCATTATCTCCTAGAGTCTCCAGAAAAGAATATAGCCCTGCCAACACGTTGACTTTATCCCAGGGAGACTGTTTAGGACTTCTGACCTCTAGAACTGTAAAATGATCAAATTATGTTGAGTTACCAAGTGTGAGAATTTCTTACGGAAGCCATAGATAACTAACACACCAGACACGGGAATATAAAATTATCCAACTTTGCAAACAATATTAAATAAATTGGAATTGAGAAAAATAATTGAATTTGGGAATTAACTTCTCAGAAATTTCGTGCCACACATTCCACAAGTAAATCAACGAATTCAGTTTCTAAAACAGTATGAAAGAAGTGATACTGTATCCACAGAACTTGCAACTTGTTTAATGTTGTTTTACCCTTACCACATCCTCTATTCTTTGGAACAATTATTTCTTTTATGCCTCTATTTGGGTATTATACATTTAAGGAGAAAATTGATCTGTGCCATTTTAGTTAAGTATTCTAATTATTCACTCAATGCTTCTTGGGTTCTCTCTGCCCAACTGTTCTCATAGTACTTACAGTACACGTTTGGAGACTAATATTTTCTTTTCAAACATAAAAGAGTGGTACATTCTAAATAAAAGTTGTACAACCAAATCAGATGGAGTCATTTGAGAGGATTCTAATAAATTTTCATGGAAAGGTTAATAAAATGATGTTTTTACTCAAGACTCTAAGGAACACGATTAAGATTAGTCTGATATATTTGCAAGCATTCAAAAGCCAGAAATAAAATGATAATTATTTTTGACATGATAAAAATATAAGTGCTTGCTTTTTAGAAAAATAATTTGAATTATATTTCATAATAATGTCAATTATAATTAATGAGCAAATATGGCTGACAATTTGAATAATTTTAAACTTATAAAACTACCATTACAAAATCTTTAAATAATAGGAAATTTTTGCTGTCACATTTGTTGTGTTTATTTTTGCTATGCTTTATTAGAACTTTCTTTCAAATTACAAAAGCAATACATGCTTATTTTAACTTAGGTTGACAAAATTATGGTAAAGAAAAAAATAACAAATCTTTTCTTATACTAGCCTTCCTTTCTCCCCTTTACGAGACCCAATACTTATAGCTTGGCCCATGTTCTTCCTAACTTTTTCCTCTATTAATACAAACAGAAAAAAAAAAATTCTGAGAATTAGAATGTGTTTTTGTTTTCACAAAAGTGTGGGTTTTTTTTTTTTTTTTTTTTGCTATACAAATTAGTCTTTGTCTTGTTTTTATTTTCCTGTAACTAATATCTTGTGCATATCAATATGATTACCAGCTGCATGATATTCTTTATATTGGATAGTAACTATATTATAATTTCTTTAACATTTCTCATTTAATAAATGTTTTTGTTTGAAAGTTTTGTCATAGAATACAATGCTGATTGACATATCATTTTCTATATACTCTCACATATTTATGGCTTGTAAGACTTTTCTTCTATATAGAATATAATACAATTTTACACTAACCTGAGTTTTTCACATGTTAAATTGTTGATATTATTATTGCCTGCTAATTTGCTTGGCTCCTAAACTAGTGTTTTATCTGTATATTAATCATTTGTGTGCAGGTAAGCAATATTACACATACATTTATTTATTTATTCATCAATTTATCTGTGTACCTTAAGCTTCAAACTATGCCTACTAATCTTAATAGCTAATATACAACACTCGATTATAAATAAATACATAAAGTGATATGCTAAATTGATCAAAAACAAAATAAGTGATAAATAGTAGAAACAGATCCTCAGAGAATCCATGTAAGAAAAAAGAATTCAGCTGGGCGCGGTGGCTCAAGCCTGTAATCCCAGCACTTTGGGAGGCCGAGGCAGGTGGATCACGAGGTCAAGAGATCGAGACCACCCTGATCAACATGGTGAAACCCCGTCTCTACTAAAAATACAAAAATTAGCTGGGCATGGTGGTGCATGCCTGTAGTCCCAGCTAATCAGGAGGCTGAGGCAGGAGAATTGCTTGAACCCAGGAGGCGGAGGTTGCGGTGAGACGAGATCACGCCATTGCACTACAGCCTGGATAACAAGAGTGAAACTCCGTCTCAAAAAAAAAAAAAAAGAAAAAAAAGAAAAAAGAATTCAAAAGAAATATGCTGCCTAAGCTCAAAAATAAATAAATAAATAAAAGACAGGATTAAGAATTTTGTCAGAAAACTAAATACTATAAAAAAAAATTAGGAACTTTAAAAGGTATACTAGTCAAAAAAGAAAACTTAACAGATAGATTTTCAACAGCAAATTAGACATGACTAAAGGAAGAATTAGTAAACTAGAAGATAAAAGAAAACAAAATAAGCAACCTAAAGCATGGAGGGACAAATGAACAGAACATCTAGAAAAGAGTATAGAAAACATACAGGATATAGTAAAGAGGTAAAAGGGTCTATTATATGTGCAATTGAAGAAAAGAGGGATCATAGGGCAGAAGTAATATTTGAAAAGAAAATGGCCTAATATTTTCACTGATTGTTTTAGTCATACATTGGGTTACTATAAAACAGTGAAAATGAATGGCCTCTGGGTACATCAGAACAACATGGGTTAATCTCCTACAGGTAGTATTGAGGCAAGGAATCCAGACGCAAAGATTACTATAGGATTATGTTAACATGCAATTTAAACATAGACAAAATTATATTATAATCTGAGAAGTCAGAACAGTGGTTATCTCTTGGACAAAGGGAGAGAATACTGATTTGATGACTCATGAGGCAGTCTTCTGAGTGTTGATAATGTTCTATTTCTTGACCTCAGTGCAGATACCCGGGCATATTTACTTCATAATAATTCACATATTTTTTGTTTACTTTAGTCTCTATATATTTTTTACATAAAAGTTTTTTTAAAAAAGGAAAATAATCATTATAATGTGTGAGTGGGAGAAAAATTTTTAATTCAAGAAACAAAAAAAATTTATTCTTAAATCAAGAATTACATTTTAAGATTCATATTTTAAATAATTATTGACCAGGCACTGCAGCTAACGCCTGTAATCCCAGCACTTTGGGAGGCCAAGGCGGGTGGATCACCTGAGATCAGGAGTTCAAAACTAGCCTGGCCAACATGGTGAACTCCATTTCCACTAAAAATATAAAATTAGCCAGATGTGGTGTTGCATGCCTGTAATCCCAGCTACTTGGGAGGCTGAGGCAGGAGAGTCTTTTGAACCTGGGAAGTGGAGGTTGCAGTGAACCAAGATCGTACCATTGCACTCCAGCCTGGGCAACAAGAGTGAAACTCCATCTCAAAAAATAAAATAAAATAAAATAAATGTTTACTAATAAGACTATGAATTTTTCCAATTTTCTATTCTTTTTATAATTTCCATAATTTAGTACTTTATTTTACAAAATAGTCTAAAACACCTTACTTTAGAAAAAAGAAACTATCATTGTGTATACACAATTTTTCTTCTACTTTCCATTTTTTCTGATTTCCAAAATAGACAGAATATTTGAATAATAAAAGCTACACTGTGAATGTCTTCACTTTTTAGAATCAGGACTCTCTTTTAAATGGTAACACATGCAGGAGAAAACTTCTACTCACAGTATTTGCTCCAGTTTGGATATAAGTAAGTAACAAGAGGTGTTCATGTTAAATTATCTGATTTAAGTTGAATCCTGATTGCTTGCTTGACATAGTATCAGTGTCATATAATAATCTTTTTGATGATATCTGTGACCTTAAATCATATTTTAATGAGGCTTGAAGAAAGCATATGCAGTCACAAAGAGTTGAAACTAGTATTTTTCCCAAGAAAACATCAGCATGCCAAATATAAGTAAATGCATAACATTATCTTCACATTTTGGGTGTGAATGCTGAAATGAAGGGGTTATTTCACTGTTTAACAAACTCTTGGAAACAGGACTCTTAATCATTTATAATTGAAACTGTAAATAACTGTTGATTATCTAAGACATGAATTACTCTGACACTTGTCGAGAGAGCTCTGAAAAGGCATTTCTTCAGTCAAGTGTATGAAAAACAATACCTATAATCCTCAATAATAAATGAATCTTGAAAATGCCAAGAGAACATTATAAGAATTAATCTATACATCTCTGTATTCTTTAAAAATTTAATTTTTAGAAGCAAATCAGTCCTCAAAAGAATTTGAAGAAACAAACAAATTCCACTTTATAAATCATTCATAGGTAGGATACTACCCACAATAATAAGACACTTCTATCCTTTGTTTAAAACAAGAGTTTATCCACGTGTTATTGTTTGTCTACACATTTCACTGGGAGAATTAGAGGGATGTCTTCTGTCCTCTGTACCATTTCTCTGATTATGCATGTACCAAATTATTTTTGAAAAATCAAACTTACTTGTGATTGGTTGCACAGAATAATAGTGGCTTTTTAAATTTCTTTTTCATGCTTGATAACTAAATTATCATAGATGTTTTGACAATTTGAAAAATCTTGTTTTAAAATAATGATGGATAAATACACCAAAAATGTATCTTGTATGTAGTTTTATTCTTTTAAAGAAGGATAACTTGCAAGAAAATAAAATTCAAATGTACATCACTGTAAGTTTTTTTATACAAATAAATCAATTAATGAGCAAGCACTTAGACAGCCAGTTGAACCTATGTCAGTGGATTTGTCACATCATCCCAAAATTGTTTATCTCTCTATTTTTCTAGTACATGGAAGCACTCCATACATAGGAGCAATAACTTATTTAAATCCCCAGGTCCTTACACAATATGGGAATGCCTCTAAAATTAAATTATAACAAGGTATTGTAACACTAGCTTTCCACTTGTGACATATAAAATGAAAAACAGTGAATTAAGGAAGGCCTACAATGAGATTTTTATTTACCTTTCAAAATCCATTCTCTCACTATTCCTCATTATCAGAACTCCAGTTTTTAACTGGGCACTTGCCACCCACTAAAAGAACTATATTTCCTTTTCTCCCTTGGAGCTTAGTATGGTCATAGTAACATGCCCATTTTGTCAATGAGCACCTTCAAAATGAGGAAGGAAATGAACCAACGGTTTCTGTCCTCCTCTGCTACCTTTTCTTCTTATCCTGGAATGTGGGCGTAATGGCTGGAGCTGTAGCATCTCATGGTAGAAACCACCTGCTAAGTTTGTGGAACCCAAAATAGAAGCCCAAGCCCCTGATGATATCATGAAGCCACTATACAAGCCCTGGAACAAATACCTCTAAAATATGATCATGAGAGATAATTAAATATCCATATTGTTTAGGCTACTGTTGTTTTGTTTCTGTTGTATTAGTTGACACTAATCCCAACTACACAGAGCATACTATACAGAAGAAAGCAACATATTAAGCCAAAAATAATATACACTGCTGGACATATTCCTTCATAGAGCCATTGTTACTATTATATGCAGCAAAAGGAACAAATGTTTGCTTAACTTGTTTAAATTGATTTTGCTAAAATAACAGTAAATCCGTCTGATAGCATACACATACTACATAAAATCAATCACCATGCTACATATACAACTAGAAATTTCTCCCTCATAAACAATATATAATTGCCTTAAGTTATATTAGCATTTCTTAACAGAATATTTCCACAACATAGACCCATGATTTAGGGAACCCAATCTGTTTTGCTGAGATTATTGGGAAGTAATTAAAAGATAGCGCCAACTGGGTATAAGTGGGTCGATCAGATCCCACAAGCCTTATTTCTATCTCATTTTTCCCAGTCACAAACTTTTTTTTTTCCTCTTCTTTATTCTATAATTAAGCCCCTTGCCTTGTAATCTCATTACACCAAGCTAAAAAAAATAAGACCAAGGTTGAGTCAATATCTTCTGGATGTGCTTTTACTTAAAATGAATATTCAAGAGAGGTAGAATGGCAATAGATAAGGCTATTGGGACATGCACAGAAACAAATCTTTACTACATTCAGGCACAGGCGGTTACCAGACAGGTTATACATTATGCAGTTTTTATGAAAAACTACTTTATATTCTAAGAAAATACAAAAACTAAAGTGGAATTGAAAAGGAGGGTCTGTCTGTAGTGTTAGGTACATGTGGGTATTGACTAAACAGAAAAGAGACCACGCTATGGAGCAGCAGAGGAACCAGACTTCAAGGTATGAATAAGGAGTCTGTCTATAGAAGTAGGAACCAGAGAGGAAAATATGACTGAGTAATCTCGAGTTTAGAGTGAAATGTCATCGGAATTCATGAGAGTAGTAAACCAAGGGAAAATTTCCTTAGTCAAGGCATGATCTAGGAGAGGCATATTGAGTTACTACTGCTGCAGGATGGTTATGACACCTTAGGAGGTGCTCCCAGACCTTAAAAGAATTCCCTTTTAGATATTCCACTGAGAGCTCAGTGACTTAATTCTGCCCTAAACCCTTTCACCCTCACCTCCTCCATCTGTAGTTGTCCTAACATCCATAGATCTCTGCTATTTTACTTTCAAGTATTGGTTTCCTGGTTTTCCACCCGAAGTTGGACTTACATAAGGATATCTTTTCTTAGGACCAATTTCCAAGTATGTGGATCGAACATTTGATCTATCCTGCACATCTAGGTAGACTGTAATTTAACGTGTTCATCTGCTTACAATCCCTGGTTAAAGCTCCAAGTGAGGCTTTGGCTGCATGATACTAAAAGAGTACATTGAGCTAAAAGCACCATCATCAAGTGAGACTGGAAATTTTCATTCTACACATGTTCAGTAATCCGTCTTTTGGGTAATTTGTTCTGAAGCCACATTTTTTTCTTCATCAGCTCTGTGCCAATCCTACTTATAACATGCATATAGCTGATTGCGTTTACTGTACATTTTGTCTTGATTTTAAAAATTAGTGGTGTTCTGTTTGCTTCAGGCATATCCTTATTATTTTACTCTTTGATGAATAAATGTCACTAGATTTTAATAAATCAAATATCAAAAAACTTTTGTACATACCCATAGTCATTGATAACATATACTTTGTGGAATGCTTCATCCTTTAAGAAATAATTTCTCATAAAATTAATATTCTACCCACATCTGTGAAAATAATCAAAAGTTTCAGACTATTAAACTGTGAAACAAAATATACTTATTTGATGTTCAGCTCCTATTTTCTTAAAAACCTATCATAATAAGAGAAATATTAATGCAAGCAAGAGCAAGAATAAGCCAAGATTTAATATATATTATCACCTAATTTTAAAGTATTTATTGATTACCTGTTATATATTTAGCATGATGCTAGGCATTATGGAGGAATGTGTATGTTTGAATCCTTCTAATGTGTACAGTTACAGACGTTTGGTAGAGTAGATTATAAATTTATAGAAATAACTATAGTAAAGATATAAGAGGACAGTAGAGATAAGAAGACACTTATTCATAAAACACAAAGACTTCCTTTTTTGTTTTTAGCATTTATTTTTAAACAGTCACAAACATATAGAGCCTATTTAAAAATAAATGCTAAAAATAAATAAATTTTTATTTAAAAGTTCATGCTTCTAATTCCAGCACTTTGGAAGGCCAGGCAGGAGGATACCTTAGGCACAGGAGTTCAAGACCAACCTGAGCAACAAAGGGAGACCTCGTCTCTACAAAACAGTTTTTTAAAAATCAGGTGTAGTGGTACATACCTGTAGTCCTAGCTACTTACAAGGCTGAGGAGGGAAGATCTCTTAAGCCCAGAAGATAGATAGCAATGAGCTCTGTTTGTGCCACTGCACTCCAGCCTGGGCAACAGAGCAAAACCCTGCCTCAAATAAATAAATAAGTAAAAATAAGGCAGTTGGTGAATAATAAAAATATTTAACCCTAATTGCAATCAACCAAATGGAAAATATGTTTATATATATATATTTTTTTTAATTGGCAAAAAAAGTTTTAAATTATGTTGTCCAATGGTATGATAAAAAGCTGTGCTGCAGAGCTATGCTGATAAATGCTCAAGGACTTGCTCTCTGGAGGGAAGTGAAACAACACTACTTGTTTGTAGCATTTGCTGATTTCTGTTGTGTAAATACTCTCACCATGGCTGATTGCAAGCTACCAGATACATGTCACCAAACACTAAATTGTGAAGTCATGCTTATGACAGGCTTTCCTGAGTCAATCTAAGTAAACTCCAGCATATCTCTGATTGTATGTACTTCTTGAAGAAATGTGAATTAGGTAAATCTTTTGTGACATCAATTTGGTAAGATGTTTCACTTGCCTTGAAACCATTTATGCCATTATGACTCAGTAATTTTATATCCAGATTTGTCCTAAATAACTTCAAATAATTTTTTAACTTTACACAAATAGTTGTTTGTTGTCATAATAATTATGATAGTTAATAATTAAACAGTAAGTATAACACATCTACAGTGTAATAGTCGTCATTAAAAGTATGTTTATAAAAAGTATGAAATACTAGGGATGATGCTTTCTTTATATGAAAGAATTGAAAAGGTAAGAAAACATGATCATTTGTGGTCTTTTTGCTTTTTAAAAGTATGGTCACTTTTACTTTTTAAAACCTGTACAGGCCAGGTGCAGTGGCTTACACCTGTAATCCCAGCACTTTGGAAGGCCAAGGTGAGCAGATCATGAGGTCAAGAGATCAAGACCAGGTAGGCCAACATGGTGAAACCTGTCTCTACTAAAAATACAAAAATAAATAAATAAATAAATAAAGCAATGGTAACAAAAGCCAAAATAGACAAATGGGATCTAATTAACCCAAAGAGCTTCTGCGCAGCAAAAGAAACTATCATCAGAGTGAACAGGCAACCTACAGTGTGGGAGGAAATTTTTGCAGTCCACCTATCTGACAAAGGGCTAATACCCAGAATCTATAAAGAACTTAAATAAATTTACAGAAAAAAAAAACCTCATCAAAAAGTGGGTGAAGGATATGAACAGACACTTCTCAAAAGGAGACATTTATGCAGCCAACAAACATGGAAAAAAGCTCATCATCACTGGCCATTAGAGAAATGACCACATTGAGATACCATCTCACTCCATTTAGAATGGTGATCATTAAAAAGTCACTAGACAACAGATGGTGTAAAGGATGTGGAGAAAGAGGAAAAATTTTACACTGTTGGTGGGAGTGTAAATTAGTTCAACCATCATGGAAGATAGTGTGGTGATTCCTCAAGGATCTAGAACTAGAAATACCATTTGACCCAGCAATCCCATTACTGGGTATATACTCAAAGAATTATAAATTGTTCTTTTATAAAGACACATGTACATGTATGTTTATTATGACACTATTCACAATAGCAAAGACTTGGAAGCAGCCCAGATGCCCATCAATGATAGACTGGATAAAGAAAATGTGGCACATTTATACCATGGAGTACTATGCAGCCATAAAAAAGGATGAGTTCATGTCCTTTGCAGGGACATGGATGAAGCTGGAAACCATCATTCTCAGCAAACTAACACAAGAACAGAAAACCAAACACTGCATGTCCTCACTCATAAGTTGGAGTTGAACAATGAGAACATTTGGGCACAGGGAGGGGAACATCACACACCTGGACCTGTCAGGGGGTGAGGGGCTAGGGGAGGAATAGCAGGGGGTAGGGGGGATTGGGAAGAGATAGTAATAGGATAAATACCTAATGTAGATGACAAGGTGATGGATGCAGCAAACCACCATGGCATGTGTATACCTATGTAACAAACCTGCATGTTCTGCATACGTAGCCCAAACCTTAAAGTACAATTAAAAAAAAAAAAACTTTAGGCCAGGCATGGTGGCTAACGCCTATAATCCCAGCACTTTGGGAGGCCGAGGTGGGTAGATCATAAGGTCAAGAGATCGAGACCATCCTGGTCAACATGGGAAAACGCTGTCTCTACTAAAAATACAAAAATTAGCTGGACATGGTGGCACGCACCTGTAGTTTCAGCTACTCGGGAGGCTGAGGCTGGAAAATTGCTTGAACCCAGGAGGCAGAGGTGGCGGTGAGCCGAGATCGTGCCATTGCATCTCAGCCTGGGTAAGAAGAGTGAAACTACGTCTCAAAAAAAAAAAAAAAAAATTAGCTGGTCATGGTGGCATGTACCTGTAGTCCCAGCTACTTGGAAGGCTGAAGGAGCAGAATCACTTGAATCCAGGTCGCGGAGGTTTCAGTGAGCCAAGATCGCACCACTGCATCCAGCCTGGTGACAGAGCAAGACTCTCTCCGAAAAACAAAAGCAAAAACAAACAAACAAACAAAAAAAGAATAAACTTGTACATTGAAAAAATAAGTGCTAATATATTGATAATGGGATTGTGTGCAACTTTTTTGTTCCTTCATAGCCCAGCACCTAGGAAATATTTGAAAAATATTTATCAATCTTGAATATTTTCTGCTACTTTTTTACATTTCCCAGATTTGTTCGAACATAATCTACTTACATAAGCATTCAAAAGAACTTTCATTGTGCTAGTTATTAGAGACATATAAAACCAGGGCTGCTGATTTGAGAGGATTCTGGGAAATGACACCTGAAACAATTAGGGAATAACAGGTGGTGGAAGAAGAGGAAAGAAGGTATGCAAGATGATACTTACATTAGAATTGCATTTCCTTAACCACAAAACTATTTTTAAGACTGAAAGGCCATATATAAGTACAGAAAAGAATAGAAAGAACTAGTTCCTGGAGAAAGACAAAGTTCAAAGCAAGAGCCCCGATGATTTGTCAAGAGAATAAATCACATTAAGAGGTCTAGAGGTTGGCAAACTGTGGCCAATGGAGCAAATTTATCCCATTGACTATTTTTGTGAATAAAGCTTTTTTGAACACAACAATGTACACAAATTTGTATACTGAGCAGTTGGGACAGAGAACGACCCATGTAGGCTGTGATATGTACTATCTGACCCCCTGCAGAAAAAGTTTGGCAACACTTGATCTGGAAAAGAAAGTTCAAAATTTAAATATTGTATGTTTTTAAATAAAATTCTGTAAAATAGATCTATCTGATCACTAAAAAATGTCTTCTTGAGAGAATGTAATTAAATTCTCTTCCTGGGTCCACAAGGGGCGTGGTTTCAAAGGCAAGAACTTCCTGGTGACATGACCAACCTGTCTTCTTTCACGTTTCCATCTGGGAGCTTAGAGGTCTTTGCTTAACGTTCCCATGCACGGGAAGACAGACAGCACAGAAACCAAATGTCAATCAGTCCAGCAGAAGTTTAAAGGAACTCCTTTCACAGGACAAAAAACTTAAATAGGGTGGGAATAACTCCCAGGTTAAAAGTCCTCTTCTCTCTCATCTGTGCAGACTTCATCTCTGGATGCCCTCTCATGACAGCATGAGCGCTCTCTCTCTTTCTCTCTCTCTCTCTCTCTCTCTCTCTCTCTTCCTTTTTCTCTCTCTCTTCCTAAGTAAATCACTTTCTACAAAACTCTTTGGTGTCCAATATTTACTTGCATGAACTCGCCATGCCCGGCTGGGTCCTCTCCCCCATTCTCGGATGAGTGAGGGACCAAGGGCCTGGAAGAACACATCTGATCTGGGAGCAACCTGAGCCCATCATCTGCAATTCGGTCACAATCTGAAAAGCCAATGTGTCTGACTTTAATTCTCTAATTTCCCCAGTCCTTTGTGTGTGTGTGTGTGTGTGTGTGTGTGTGTGTGTGTGTGTGTGTGAGAGAGAGAGAGAGAGAGAGTGTACATGTGCTTAGTGGTAAATCCACTTAAAAAGTCAAGGCCACATACTGTTACATTAGACTTGGACAATAGATATAAAATGCTGTAAATAAAATAGAGATTAATTACAAATTCAAATGCATTAACATTATATGAATGGCCAATTAAATAACTAATTATGTGAAAAATTAATTGCCTGTTTAAGTGACAACCACACCCCACCACATATCTTCTCTCAGCCCACACAGGTGTTCCATGTTGCCTAGGCTTCTCAAATGATTTGGCATTATTTGCTATGGCTAAAATAGCCAGACACATATTTTTAATATTCAATTATCTATTCATTCCATAACATAATAAATGACAATTTTGTATTGGGAACTGTATTAGTACTTAGGAATATAGTAAAGAAAGATGGTCCTTGACTGCAAAAAGCATGTCTCTCTCCCACTCCCTGCCCCCCACCAATTTGTTACATATTATACGACTCATTATAAAAAGTACCTATTCCTAGGGCAATTAGTTTATGCTTCTATAATGAAATGGACAAAGAAATAAAAATGGCTACTGTTACAATGGATACTGAGAAAATGTTGTTTGGTTTGTAAAAATACTTATCAGAGCCTATTGCTTGTACCCAGAATTGCTCCGAGGATGCTGTGGAAAAACAAGGTTGAAATTGAAAGCAGCAAATTTATCCTGCGTAAGTATATTTACTTTTGATTCTATCTGATGACTTGGGAAGTTATTTCTAAAATTTGGAAAATGGAGATAGAGGTGGAATTTGGTCAGTGACAAGATTGACTCTAGCAGTATTTTGGGAGTCTGAGACCAAAGAAATGCATCATGAGTGAGTAATTGCCATGTACAGTCTGACCTAAGTGAGGAATTTCAAAATAACTTGATACCCTAGTGTAGTTGGTGTCTATACTATAATGAATCTTCATTGTCTCTAACGCCTGCTACCCAATACAATAGCCTCATACCTATGCTTCTTTTGGAAATGGAGATATGTCCACACTTGAGATAAAGCCCTGAGAACCTGAAAGAGACAGGCAGGAGTGGTGATAAGTGACCCAGAACTGAGTCTGGAGTGAAAAATGCACTTGCTAGGGCATGGGAAGCACCACCAGGCAGGAATCATCATAAACACCAGAAATGGCACTGGACTCCTCAGGATGTGTGCAATGGAGTCTTGAGTTATTTTATTGGACATAAAAGAAGACTTGGAGACATGAAAACTTTCAGCTTATTGTTATAAACCTGATTTCTGCTTTATGTTATATTTATTTATATCCCGTCAACCTCCTTCAGTGGGATGTAAGTACATATCATATTTATCTTTACATTCTTCCTGTACCAAGCTTAGTGCATTATAGAGTAGGGGTTCATTACATTAAGTAGAAAAAGAATTTGAAAATCAGAAAGAAGAGATGATCTTAGCTTCACCCACAAGAAGAAATATAGAATTGACCAAGAGCAAAGTAAACTACTTTTGTCTAGTTGAGTGCCCCAAATAAACTAGTGTCTCTAGAGTTAGGACTGGGGAAGTGTGGGAAGTGTGAATCTTGGAGAGGAAAAGTTAGAGAGAACTTTTTCTGTAGCAAAACCTCAACCTGAGAAAACAAATGTTTTTAAGAAGGAGAATATATTAACCTGTTAGGGAAAGAGAAAACAGGTGTCCCTAATGTAAATTTGATTTATTCTGTGGATCACACACAATATGGGCCAGAAATTTCTAAACATAGCAATACAATAAAAAATCACTAAAAACAGATTTTTTAGATTTACTAAAATCATATGCTCATGTTCAATCTCATGGCATTCTGATATCCTTGGTCTGGCTGAAAGACTAAAATCTATACTTTTATTATATTTCCCACAACCCATTAAAATTCTAGAGGAAATTTCCCATTCCTATTGGTTTTCTTCACTTGAGGTCTGGTATGCTTACTGAATTAATTAATAATGTGTTCACCATACAAAATCACTCTCTTGCCTTCATAAATTAGAAATTTGTCAATAAAAATATTTTAATGCAACCTAATTCTCACTTTGTTTGGCTTTCAATGAATTATAATACCAGTATTATATATGCCAAATGCACTCCTCATTCTGCTCAGCAAGTAGAAGACCTAAAAATAAGGCTCTTGGCTAGGAAAAAGACACAGTGAAAAAAAGAAAAGGAAAAAAGAGTACTGAATAAACATGTCTTTATTATGTTACCAATGGCCAAGGTGATATCAAAAGTACATATAATAGAAAATACTATTTTCATGCTTCAGATTTACAATCTATAGTTGTGTTCTTGCACTTACTTTGAATGCCATGACAGATAGATGGATGGATATATAGCTAAATAGATATTGATAGACACATAGATTCATAGATGAGAGATAGAGAATAGTTGAATAATAGGTAGATATATAAAGAGACAGGTAAAGATAGAGATAGACATTTTTTAAAAGTAAGAAATCTTGGAATTTAAGAAATGCCACACGAAAAAATCAATTACAAAAGAGAAAAGGAAATAAAGACTTCTTTCAATGTTAATCTTTTATTTGCTGTTTTATCTTAAAAATCATAACGTCAATTTCTGTCACACTGTCAGGTGATGAAATCATGATGTTGGTTTCAGTACCATCCTTCTAATTTCATGTATCAGATGTACTAAGCAGTTCAAACTGAGAGTGTAACAATGTGTTTTTAAAATTGTATTATAGATAGAGGGGTACACGTGCAAATTTGTTACATGGATAGGGTTTGAGCTTCTAGTGAGCCCATCACCCAGATAGTGAACTTAGTACCCAGTAGGTAGGTTTTTAACTATCATCCCCCTCTTTCAATTTCTTCCCCCTTTGGAGTTCCCATTGACTACTATTTTCATCTTTATGACCATGTGTACCCATTGTTGAGCTCCCACTTATAAGTGAAAACATGTGGCATTTGATTTTCTGAGTTATTTCACTTAGGATAATGGTCTCCAGTGCCACCCATATTGCTGCAAAGGCCATGATTTCATTTTTTTTTTAAGTACTCTGTGGTGTATATGTGCCACATTCTTTATACAGTCCACCATTGACAGGTGCTTTGGTTGACTCCATAAATTTGCTATTGTGTTTAGTGCTGTGATAAACATATGAGTGTAAGTATCTTTTCATTATATACATATTTGATATATATAATCTAAATATATTATAAAATATATTATAATATATAACATTATATATATACATGTATGTATATAATATTTTATAGACAGATAGATTTTGTTTCCTTTAGGTAGATGCCCAGCAGTGGGATTGCTGGGTCAAATGGTAGTTCTGTTTTTAGTTCTTTGAGAAATCACTGAACTCTTCCAAAGGAGTTGAACTATTTTACATTCCCACCAGCAGTGTATAAGGGTTCCCTTTTCTCCTCATTGCTGCCAGCGTCTGTTATTTTTTGACGTTTTAATAATAGCCATTCTGACTGGCGTGAAATGATATTTCACTGTTGTTTTAACTTGCATTTCCATGATGATCAGTGACATCGAGCAGTTTTTTCATGCCTGTTGGCAACCTATATGCCTTTTTTGAGAAGTGTCTGATCATATCCTTTGTCCACTTTTTAACAGAGTTATTTTTCTCTTGTTGATTGGTAACAGTACACTTTCAAAGACAGTTAAGAGGACACAAAAATTATTGCAAAGCTCCTTATAGGAGGTATCAGAGAAATCTGGAGTCCACTCGCTACCTACAAATGTTGTGACACAAGGGTGCTGATGATTTGAAACTATTAGGAGAGAGAAAAATCTATCCCTCCCCCTTCTCTCATTGAAAAAGCAGAATCCTAGGATAGCTGTGCTCACACTACCCCCAAGACTTTCCAAATTATTCATGTATCATCACCTTGTTTCCTTATTATAAGTTCAACACTTAATTTACACACACACACACACACACACACACACACAAACACACTCATCTTGTTCTGGAAAAAGAATGTATTTTATAATTGATGAGTGCACTGTAGTTTCCTTTCCATGAAAATGACTATTAAGTCGAAGGTATATTTTGCAACTGATGACATATTAAAATTGAGAACATATTCCATGTATGCCCTTATATTTTAGTTTATGCTGTAAGCCTAGCTCTACAAAGAAAGGAAGTTCTTTGGATGTCAAGAAGTTGGGGAAGGAGTGAGATCGGGATTATGTCTACTGTGCACTTATACCAGGTGCCATTAATTTAACAAGTTATTAGACAATCTGAAGGTCACAGCTGTTCCATTACTTTTTGCAGTTCCCTTACAGTCAAAGGATATTGCCCTGTCCTTGCTAGATTAATGAAAACTGACTAAGATCAGAAAAGTAGTAAGTTTAAAGAAGATAATTCAGACAGTTCTAAAAGTTACCAAAGTAGGCTCCATATTCCCATTTTCCCAGAGAAAGAGGATAGGTACTTTCTAGGGTTGCGAGAGCCTGCTCTTGTGGACTCACTAGAGCTGATTAATAAATGGTCAGCAATATTGTGAGCCATGTGTTACATTGTTGGTCATTTGTAATTGGCCATAGTGGGAGTATGCACCAAACAAATCAGGGCCTCTTGCTCCCCCTGACGGCCCATTTATTTACCCAGCACATACAAAAATATATTATAGTAGAATGTTTACATTTTCAGAAGATGTAAAAATAACTTTTATTGAAAAACATCTACTTTGAGGCAACTGTTTCTCTTTTTCAAAATTCATAAACTTATGTCTTTATTTTTAGAAATGATCTAAAAAAAACACAAGCAACTCTATTAATAGGAAAGTATTAATTATCTTTAAAGTAACGTTTTGGATTAAAAAATAAATTGACCTAATTTTAACCTAGCCCAATCAACCCAATGTCATTTGAAAATATTTGCTTTTCAGTATTTCCAGGGACACATAGAGTGTTCTTTCCCCAAACAAACCATTGACCTAAATTTAAAATTAAATTATACACACACACACACACACACACACACACACACACACACGGGTGTGCACGCAGGCACTAAAGAAGGCTACATTGTTCCAATCCAAATACAGTGATTATCATCCACAAAGAAGATACCCCTTGGGGTGCCTGAAATTTACAGGGAAGACAGCTGAGCTCCCAGCAGGCATAACCCATCTGAAGATGTCTTCCTACAAATACCACAGGTACAAAACAATATTGCCTCACTGTTGAAATCTGACTGCCTGCTGCAATGAAAACACAGGCCTCTTGTGAACACTGAATTGAGGATAAAGGATAAAATGTTTAAGTTTCTTATACCTTTTGTACGTAGATGTTTTGAGACAAAATTATAAAGATTTTTTTAAACAGAAATGTTTTAAAGCATTGAACTGAGTCCAAATATAGAAATAAATAGGTCATGAATATCAAAATTTACTTTTGTAATTTTTATAAATATTAAAGAATACATATCTTGGCAACATAATTTATATGCAATCGTTTCTCATATTAATAATTAATTTGATCTTAGTTAATCCGGTATGGCAAGTCAATCTGTGCACTGTATCAGGAGAAGAAGACTATAGACAACAACATAACGTAAATGTAATACACACTTAATGTATGTTCTATAGGGGGGAAAAGCCTTTATAAAGCTGAAGACCCTTGAATCAAATATTAGTAGCAACTCTAAGCAAAACTTTTTGCTAAGCAAAAGCAATGAGAATGCCTGCTCACCAGAAACTCAAATATACTTCAATACACTTATTTTGTTAAGAAAGAGATATATTTATAAAAATAAATGATGGTACTGAAGATAAAAGTAACTGTGGATAATATATCTCCATTTTAGTTTTCCTTTTAACTATGAATTACTTTTAAACAATGAACATATTTAATTTAACTCAATTTTAGTTTGGTCATGAATACTAAATATCCATATCTGTAAGTCTACTCTAATATATATTCATTTCTTTGCCGTTCCTTGAATACTTGGATTATTCTCCTACCTCAGGGCACTTGCATTTGCTATTTTCTCTATCTGGAATGCTCTTCTCTGACATCAGGATGGTTCGTTCGCTTACTTCCTCTAGGCCTTTTCGTAAGAATCACACTGTCAGTGAGTCCTTCCAATGTGGAAGAGCAAATTATACTGGCTTCCTCCATCTACATTTCATATCTCTCTTATCATTTCTCCAAAGCATTTACTACCAACATATATACACATACACACATATACTTTGAAAATTGTATACATAAGGACACATATATATATATTTTATACATATAGAGATATATATTTATACACACAGACATATATATATACATACACATACAGACATATGTGTGTATATATATATATATATTTTTTTTTTTAAATATCATTGTCATTAAAGCAGGAGTATTAACTGTTTTATTCACCACTAAATCTTGAGCACCTAAAGTGAGGCCCACATACAGTGATAGCTCAATTAATGAATTTTAATAGGGTCAGAAGGAACTTGAATGTTCTCTGATAGCTTCAGCATTACTTAATGGCAAAAATCACAACCACAACCAGAATTAGTGCCAAAAACATTCATGTGTTTAAACACAGTAAACGCGATTTCTACACAATCCTGTTACTGAATCTATATAATTTTATCATTCTATATAAAGAAAAAAGGGCTAATTATATTACCAAAAGAAAGCCATTTACAATTTTATTCACCCTACAGTGCAAACTATAAGAAAACAAAAAGCTCCATGACCAAAACTTTACAAAGATGGAGAAAGAAAATAGGTAAATCAATGGAATATTATAAATATAAAATTTATTTTACATTAGCAAAAAAAAATTTTACAAGTGAAATTTATACACCAATTTATAGTTTGAGATCCCATAACTTAAAGGCAGATCCCCTTGATTACATATGTAGCCCACTGTGATCACAAGAATTTTTGTTTCTCACAGACTTGAATTTCTGAATTGGATAATAAGCATCTCTAAGAGACAAGAATAATCAATATTACTGGAGCATTCTCTATGTTGCAGGAGCTGTGCTTGCATTGGCCACTGTCCCAAAACAGTTCTACAAAGTAGATATTACTTTCCTATTTTTATGGATTAAGAAATAATAAACAAAGCTACTAGAATTTTTGTGTTGAATTAATATTGAAGTTATCAGAGAGCATTTGGGTTTCTTCTGACCTTGTTGTTAAATTAATTCATTTAAGATTTATTAATTGAGAGAACATTACATGCAGGCATTGCTTAGGAACTTAGCAGTGAATAAAGCAGATAATAATCCTGACACAAGTAATTGAACAAATAAACAAATGGATGGAGAAGTGACAAATATCCTTTATAGAAAAATTCTGAGTGATCTATGCAAATATTCCCTCTTAGGGATTTGAAACTTAACTCTTATTCATTGATTGTAGACTAGGTGTATTGGCTTATTTATTTGCTTCTAAGGAGTAGAGTATGGAAAGCGAAGAGAGGAGGAAGAGGAACCTTACAGTGGAGAAACCTGGCAACACTCACTCAGCCAGGTGATCAAGGTCAACATTATTAGTAATGTCATGCCGATAACATGTGCACCTGACATGGGGAGATGAGAATGGCACCGCACCTTTGTGATCTTCCTCCTCAGAACACACAACCCTAGTCTAATTATGAGAAAAGCTTCAGCTAAATCCAAATCGATGGACAGTGTACAAAATACCTGTCCAGTATTCAACACTGTCAATGTCATCAAAAACAAGGAAAGTCAGAAAAACTGTCACCCAGGAAACAAAGGAGTTCTGACAGCTAAATGTAATGTGGTATGCTGGATGGATCCTTCAACAGAAAAATTGCACTGAGGAATAACTAGGAAAATCTAAATCAAGTACAGAGTTGAGTTAATAATAATGTGTGTTAGTTGTAACAAATGCACAATAGTCATGTAAAATATTAACAATAGGAAAAACCTGGAAAGGAATAGACAGGAACTCTCTGTGCTATCCGGCAACTTTTCTGTGAATCTAAAACTATTTTAAAATTAAAATCTTTCTAAAAATATATACTTACCCGCAACCGCCCAACACACACACACACACACACACACACACACACACACACACACCCCCCTCTCTCTCTCTTAGCTTCTTAAACTAAAACATAAGGAAGACATACTCCCATTTTTGACCAAGTACATTGACTACTCTCCTAAAAAAAAAAAAATGAACCCCAAGATATTCAAACTGGAACCACCGTGGAAGATAGTGGTTTACCTTGGATAAGTGAGGATGGCTTTACTGGTTAAGCATAAGAGAGAGACTGTAGAGTACTTCTTGGATGAATGATTTTGGTTTTTCTAATTTCAGGAATGGATGGAAGTTTCAAAATCTCAGATTAACATGGAACAGCAGGGAATGAGAAAAGGCTCATGAAGAATTTCTGTTTCTTGAGGTGAAAATCAGAAGGGGTTACTTTGGAGATACTGAGAGTAGTCTACAAAATAGGCAAACTATGGGAGCAGTAAACCACAGGAAGATAATTGCCAGAGATGCCTACAGGGTACAAGGGAAGAAAAGCTTATCTTCTCAGTGGAATGTGATTGAGTAATCTGAAGGATTGATTCCCGTCTGGAGAGACCAAGGCACCAGTGGCTCTGGTCTCCAAAGTGCCGTATGCGCACTGCAGGTCTCAGATTTAAGGGGTTTTGTTGTTGTCAATTAAATATCAGAAAAGTATGAAGAATGTATGCTAGTTAGAGTATATTTTTCCCTTTGTGGGACAGGCCAGTGAACTTTTATCCCCTCATAATACAAATTTGCAATCTATGTTTTCGAAATCTTGAATGTAAAGATTCATATATAATTCTCAATTTGAAAGAAGCCCAAACATGGAAATGAGCTATACAAAGCAGTATTACAGAGAGCAAATTCAATTTTTGCTTTGATTATTTTGTGTCTCTTGCCATATCTACACAGATCAAAAGAATAAGTGGAATTTTTTTTTTCTTTTTGCTTTCAAAATGAAGTCTGCCCTTCTGAAAAAGAGACACACTCTTCAGGCCAAATAAAAATATGTACCTTTCTTTTGAGTGCTGGCCATTTACTGCACTTATGTATGATTGCCTTTCTCAGGTGTCATAATTTATTGCCTATTAGTTCACTATTTTGCAGGATGACTTTTCTCCCTTTGGTTGCGTGGGTAACTCCATTAGTGGTAATGAACTGTGTCATGGGTAATCACACCATTAAGACCCATCTACCTTAAACCCCAAAGCTTGAAACCCTCTTAGCTCTTAGTCTGGCAAAGAGAAAAAGAGCAATGACCTGCAAAAGTAGAGACCTGAGAATCTCTGGAGATATTAAGTTTAAGCCTAATAGTGAGTCATTAATAAATAAGATGCAGTGTAATTATCAATGTGAAGCACATTTAATAATTAATACCTTGCAAACAAAAAAGAAATGAAATACCAAGTGGAATTAGACAGAGGTTAGATTCAGTTCCCCTTGACAATCCTGACTTGAAGGGGAATTCACAAACTGTTTAAAATTATGAAAGAGCCATTTCCCCAAAGCTCAGGAAGTGAAGCCACTAAGAAAATAGGATTCTTAACACTCATCTATCTGCACTTACAAACCTTACCCATACTTGATTCTAAAAGTACAACTCCTCCCATTTAATTACAACTTTCCATCTTTCAATTAAATATGAAAGGTTTGGGTGTCTGCATGTGATTAATAAAAACAAGTGGCAAATGTACCTGAAATATAGCCGCGTTCTTCTGTCATTTTTATGACGTGGGATTCTTAGAATGAATTTGTTGGCAGTAACTTCCAGTTTCCACTCACAATCTCAACTTTCGATAACCTGTATTTTGTTAAGTAAGGGAAGAGAATGAATATTTATTGAGCATTCACCAAAATAGATGAATTTTGCATAGGTTATTGAATGTAATTATCTAAATAAGCCTACGTAATTAAGCATATTAACCTCACTTTATAGAGCAGAAATTTGAGGCTAAGAGGCTGAACCACTTTCCCCAAGATTAAAAGTAGTAAATTGACAATTTCATTACTGACATTTCTGATCCTTAAGTTTGTACTTTTTCAATCCTCTTTCTAAACATATCTTTAAATAGGCTATGAAAGTCTTCCTATTGCTTTGCAAATGATCATATCAAACAATGTTGTGTTTATTTATGTAACACTTCAGTCACCCGTATTATTTAGCAGTTTGTCAACATGTGGGAAACCAAGGGATAATAGCATTTCTGAAGTCACTGATTTGAAAGAAAATCTGACCTTGCCCTGCATTAGTGGCCAGTTAAATCTGTGATGAAAGGAAACAATCAGGCTTTCACAATTATCCGCTTTAAACTTGGCCACATCACCAGCCTTCCCCACTGCACTAACCACTCAGCACTCATGAGAGGTTGGAGAGAGTTGTAATTTCTTTCCATCACTTTCAGCCTAGCGTGAGCAATTCTAGCCTTTATCATGAAATACGTTCACTTTAAGCTAAATAAAACCAGAGAGGTAACCCAGGGTATGCTTTTGAGTTCCCAACTTCAATATGTCTTTTTATTTATGATTATTATACGTTTATTGCATTTTAGGTTTTGGGGTACATGTGAAGAACATACAAGATTGTTGCATAAGTACACACATGGCCGTGTGATTTGCTGCCTTCCCCCCCTTCACCTATATCTGTCATTTCTCCGCATGCTACCTCACTCAAACTCCCCACCCCTCGCTGTCCCTCCCCTATTTCCCCCCGACAGACCCCAGTGTGTAGTGCTCTCCTCCCTGTGTCCATGTGTTCTCATTGCTCAACACCCACCTATGAGTGAGAACATGCGGTGTTTGATTTTCTGCTCTTGTGTCAGTTTGCTGAGAATGGTGGTTTCCAGGTTCATCCATGTCCCTACAAAGGACATGAACTCATCATTTTTGAAGGCTGCATAATGTTCCATGGTGTATATGTGCCATATTTTCCCTGTCCAGTCTATCATCGATGGGCATTTGGGTTGGTTCCAGGTCTTTGCTATTGTAAACAGTGCTGCAATGAACATTCGTGTGCATGTGTTCTTGTAGAAGAACAATTTATAATCCTTTGGATATATACCCAGTAATGGGATTGCTGGGTCAAATGGAATTTCTATTTCTAGGTCCTTGAGGAATTGCCACACTGTCCTCCACAATGGTTGAACTAATTTACACTCCCACCAACAGTGTAACAGTGTTCCTATTTCTCCACATCCTCTCCAGCATCTGTTGTCTCCAGATTTTTTAATGACCGCCATTCTAACTGGCATGAGATGCTTTTTCAATGTAGTTTTGATTTGCGTTTCTCTAATGACCAGTGATGATGAGCATTTTTTCATATGTTTGTTGGCCCCATGTATGTCTTCTTTTGTAAGGTGTCTGTTTATATCCTTCAGCCACTTTTGAATGGGCTTGTTTGTTTTTCTCTTGTAAATCTGTTTTAGTTCTTTGTAAATTCTGGATATCAGCCCTTTGTCAGATGGGTAGACTGCAAAAATTTTTTCCCATTCTGTTGGTTGCTGATTCACTCTAATCACTGTTTATTTTGCCGGGCAGAAGCTGTGGAGTTTGATTAGGTCCCGTTTGTCTATTTTGGCTTTTGTTGCCAATGCTTTTGGTGTTTTAATCATGTGGTCCTTTCCTAGGCCTATGTCCTGAATGGTTTTGCCTAGGTTTTCTTCTAGGTTTTGTATGGTGTTAGGTCTTCTGTTTAAACCTTTAATCCATCTGGAGTTAATTTTAGTGTAAGGTGTCAGAAAGGGGTCCAGTTTCTGCTTTCTGCACATGGCTAGCCAGTTTTCCCAACACCATTTATTAAACAGGGAATCCCTTCCCCATTGCTTGTTTTTTTTCAGGTTTGTCAAAGATTGGATGGTTGTAGACATGCTGTGTTGCCTCTGAGGCCTCTGTTCTGTTCCATTGGTCTATATCTCTGTTTTGGTACCAGTACCATGCTGTTTTGATTACTGTAGCCTTGTAGTATAGTTTGAAGTTTGGTAGTGTAATGCCTCCAGCTCTGTTCTTTTTGCTTAGAATTGAATTGGCTATGCAAGCTCTCTTTTGGCTCCATATGAAGTTTAAGGTGGTTTTTTCCAGTTCTGTGAAGAAAGTCATTGGTAGCTTGATGGGGATAGCATTGAATATATAAATTACTTTGGGCAGTATGGCCATTTTCATGATATTGATTCTTCCTAACCATGAACGTGGGATGTTTCTCCATCTGTTTGTGTCCTCTCTTATTTCGTTGAGCAGTGGCTTGTAGTTCTCCTTGAAGAGGTCCTTTACGTTCCTTGTTAGTTGTATTCTAAGGTATTTTATTCTCTTTGTAGCAATTGTGAATGGCAGCTCATTCTTGATTTGGCTCTCTTTAAGTCTGTTATTGGTGTATAGGAATGTTTGTGATTTTTGCACATTGATTTTGTATCCTGAGACTCTGCTGAAGTTGCTTATCAGTTTCAGGAGATTTTTGGCTGAGATGATGGGGTATTCTAGATATACAATCATGTCATCTGCAAATAGAGAAAATTTGACTTCCTCCTTTCCTATTTGAATACACTTTATTTCTTTATCTTGCCTGATTGCTCTGGCTAGAACTTCCAGTACTATATTGAATAGGAGTGGTGAAAGAGGGCATCCTTGTCTAGTGCCAGATTTCAAAGGGAATGCTTCCAGTTTTTGCCTATTCAGTATGATATTGGCTGTTGGTTTGTCATAAACAGCTTTTATTATTTTGAGATACGTTCTGTCAATACCTAGTTTATTGAGGGCTTTTTGCATAAAGCACTGTTGAATTTTGTCAAAGGCCTTTTCTGCATCAATTGAGATAATCATGTGGTTTTTGTCTTTGGTTCTGTTTATGTGGTGAATTACGTTTATGGACTTCCATATGTTGAACCAACCTTGCATCCCCAGGATGAATTCTACTTGATCATGGTGGATAAGCTTTTTGATGTGCTGTTGCAATCGGCTTGCCAGTATTTTATTGAAGATTTTTGCATCTATGTTCATCATGGATATTGGCCTGCAGTTTTCTTTTCTTGTTGAGTCTCTGCCAGGTTTTGATATCAGGATGATATTGGTCTCATAAAATGATTTGGGAAGGATTCCCTCTTTTTGGATTATTTGGAATAGTTTCAGAAGGAGTGGTACTGGCTCCTCTTCGTATGTCTGGTAGAATTCATATTATTATTTTTAATTTTCTTCTACTAAAAGACCAACTGCTTACCAGTATATGAGATTTTCTTAGGAAGGGAATGTTTGTTTAGTCATGATAAAGCCAAACTTTTACCGTCTATGCTCCCAGTGACCCCAATCTTACTTTCTCTACCAAGTATTTTCAGCATGCTGTGAACAGTCAGTTGTCCCATACTTTTAAAATTGAACACCTGAGTTTATGTTTGTATTTCAGATTCTGTTCAAAATAATCCTCAATTCCGCTGACATTATTTAAATTTTATAACCAAATTTTACCAAAAATACACGTTTTGGGTAATGATGATAATTATAATAAAAATGGAACAACTGCTATGATAGTTTATTACTTAATATATTTTACTAAGAAAAATGACAGTATGCTTACTATCATCAATGATTTCTTTCTCACTGAATTGAACAATACAAGGAAACCTTAGATTTCAGAATTCCCTTCTCTCACAGGTAAGACAAGCAGTTAGCATCATCTACTATGACCTAAAGAAACATGAAAGAGAAACAAAATTGCCATGGGAAATATTAACTTGGCATAAACTTACCAAAAGAATTCATCTATCCAAACAGAATTAAATTAGGATCCCCTATATCCATTGTTTCTCATAAGAGTAGCTGCAAAATATCACATTCAGCTAATTTCAGAAAATGCCTTCCCTGCTCTTTGGTACATATCTGAATTCTAGACATGTTTCAAAGCTTATATCATTGCATTTTCCTTCTGAACCAATGGCTTCTTACTCTGTTCCTTTCTCTATTTTAAGTTCTGTTAAACATAGTGTTGTACCATGGAAACAAACATGTAACACAAGCTTATTTCATATTGTAAGGCAGATAATTTCATGTGTCATTCTCATCTCTTGCACAAGAAGCTGAGATTCTAGAATGCAGAAATATCTTCTTCTTATATTTCCTCACTGAAGCTATCAATGAGCTAGGCACATATATTTTACTCAATAAATGCCCATAAACTGACTACTAGGTGAATATTAAATGATCTCTGATTTTATTGTATGTTCCACTTTGAGCATGTTTCATCATTTGTTACTCTCTTAGAGTGTTTTATTTCCTTTTATTTTCTGATTTGTATTTCTGAACCTGATATGCAAATACTCTTTTCTTTCTTTTTGATCAATACAAATGCAACATTTCATTAAAATCCATCCTTAAATCCAGTCTCTTCCAGGAAGTCTCTCTGATATACCTGTGTGTAGTGCTTTCCTCCTTCCACAGTTGTGATTTCAATGATGCTAGCATGTTTTTTGTGTTTCTTTTTTTTTGAGATGGAGTCTCAGTCACCAGGCTGGAGTGCAGTGGTGCGATCTTGGCTCACTGCAACCTCTGCCTCCCAGGCTCAAGCCATTCCCTGGCCTCAGCATTCAGAGTAGACTGGATTACAGGCACCTGCTACCACACTTGGCTAATTTTGTATTTTTATTAGAGACAGGGTTTCACCATGTTGGCCAGGCTAGTCTCAAACTCCTGACCTCATGTGATTTGCCTGCCTCAGTCTCCCAAATTACTGGGATTACAGGCATGAGCCACTGTGCCCAATCTATCACACATTTTATTTCTTCAAAATAATGTATCTCCAAGAGATATATTATTACAGAAAATACGTTTTTATTGTTGAATTAACAGTGTACATATGGAGAAAAGCATAAACTATTTTGAACTACTTAAAATTGTTAAAATTGAGATAACTGAAAGTTTTGTTTTGTTTGTTTGTCTTATCTTAAAGAAGTCTCTAAAAGTACATTAGTCAAAAATGTGCAATGTTCATTGTTAAAGCTAAGTAAGAAAAAACAGAGTGTTTATAAATGTTAGTGGATATGAATTTTATTGGGATGTATTTTACGGTTTCACCATCATCTGGCATAGAAATGTCACTATCTGATCCATTAAGATTTTCAATAAGAAATTTTGCATGAGGTATATGTGGGGGAAGGGTGTGTATGTAATTGTCAGGTACTTAATGTACACTACTGAACTTTTAATTTGTTAAATGAAGACCTGATTATAAACAAACAGTTTTTTAAATTACTTTATTAGTTTTAAAATGAGTTCTCTTACTGTCCATGTCGGTGATTTGTAGATTTATGAGCTTCTCTCCATTGTAAGATACTTGCTTTGTAAATAATATAAGCTTTTGTCAAAGCCATTGTAACTCTAAAAGAAAATATTGTAAAGTTAGCTTTAAAAACTTGGAGAAGAAACAGATAATTTTGAAGAGTAGATAATATGAAAAAGAATAAATATTGAAAACAAATATATATTTTATAATTATTGTATAAAATATGATTCAAAGGCTTCTTTGGGTTTATTTATTTATTTTCTTTTTCTTAGAGACAAGATCTCACTCTGTCATGTAAGCTGGAGTACAGTGTCAAGATCATAGGTCACTGCAGGCTTGACCCCCTTTGGCTCAAGTGATCCTCTCACTCCAGCCTGCTGAGAGGCTGGAAGGCTAGGACTTAGTGACTAGTGGGAGTCAGGGTGTGGGTGGGGTGGGGGCAGAGAGAGAGAGAGACTGTGTCGTGGCAGGCATGCTTTTCAGTTGCTAGCCCAATCCTTTTTCCTTTACAACAATCTCCTATACCCTTCAGCATCAGCTCTCTTATGGCCCCCCTCAACTCTTTATCTCTTAGTTTCTCAATTTACAATTAATTTGATGAGAATAATAAATTATTTCCTGACCAGCAAAGCAACCGAATGAGGCAAACATCATTAGAGCTTAATTTAACAAATTAGTGTTCAACTGTCTTGACCCTAAGCAGCGAAGAGTCCCGGGCATAATAACATCCTGTCTAAATTCTGATGGTGTCTCTCTGTGACTCACAGTCAGCATTGCTTCTTGGTGCCCTATTTGAATCTATTCTCTACTGGCACCCCTTTCAGTGACTCATAGGCCTGTGGTGCTTTATGTTTTTCACAACACTGAAGTAAGTTGGAAAAGTCAGTGACATTTCCACAAAGCTTTATGAATAATCAAAAGGAGTGTCACTTCCATGTCTCTTCATTCTAAACGTACTGTTTTCCCATAATCCTGTCCCTTCTTGTTCCTTTGCTTCCTCTAATTTCCCTGTTAAGACTCCCATGAGACACCTTCTTTTGTAGAAAGCTTTTGCTGGCCTCCCAGGCTAGCCCTGCTCTTCTGTCTCTGTGCCTCTGTGTCCTGTACATCCATCATGTACTCACTACCTTAGTAATTGCCTGTTTACTTGTCTATCTTTCAAAGCATTCTGTCACCCACGCTGAGCGTTCTCTTGAAGTGTGTACTTAGAGATGTCTTTAACATCTGTGTCTCTGTTGGAAAGCATCAGGGTGCCTGATAATATAAATTTGAATGAATGAATGAAAATTTGAAGGAAAACATGAATGAATGGCTGTATTCATGAACAGCTATCTCCCTTTGTCTCACAGTCTAGGCTCCTTAGCCTGGTCCCCAGATTCGCTCCCTTCTTCCTTTTCATCTTTATCTCTTGTAACTTTTCTCAAGTTGTCTGGTTATTCAAGTTGTTAAGTCATCTGGGACTTACCCTTTCTTACTTAAGCCTTGTAGTCTTACACCACAAGTCTGTCCCGGTCATTCTAGTTAAAATGTTTTCTGTTTTGTATGTGGTGAAAATCAAGGTTACGTTTAAATTGTTACTCCTATGTTCTCTGAGCATTTTGATCATAATGCTAATTTAGCACAGATTACATTGTATCCTGGCTGGTGGTCTATCTTTCCCTCTACACTGAACCCTTTCTTTAATGACCAAGAGCCATTTGGTTTATCTTTGTACCCTCAAAGAGATTAAATGATTTGCTTAAGATCGTAAAACTGGAAAAAAAAAAAAAAACAAAAACAAAACCTGCAGGCAAATCCAGGAATTTTGCCTCCAAATCCAGTACTCTAAAGATATTTCTTCTGAACATCTCTTTCTTCTTCTCACTTGCTTGAGAATTTAAATAGTTTTACTAATATACAAATACACATACCCACATATATTTTTCTTTGTGTCTTCTTTTAAAATATATATCTCATAAACCTCTGAAAACAAATAAATGTAGTTGGTACATGCAGAGATCCTTATCAGGGAAGATTCTGAATGGAAAACCAGGTACCAGCATATATTCCAAACTTCTGTAGTAGTATCTACCATTATTGCACAGCTTCTTTTGCTGATATTTCCTACTCCTAAACAGCTTAAGTTCTGATGAATGGGATAAAGACTAATGAAGCCTGAATAAATTGCTTTAATATCCCTACATTAAAAAAAAACTTTTGAAAATTCCTATATGAAAACCAGTTTTGAAGGAGAAACTGCCTATCAAGCTATAATGAAGCCCAACTGCAACCAGCCAATGTCTGGTCTATTTTCTATGCTGTGTCTCCAGACCTCTTTCACATTTGCTGACAGCAGTTCAAATACTCAACACAGGGCTCCAGGGGCAGGAGTAAGGGAGGGAAGACTTATTTTAAGTAGGCCAAGTCAGCTTGAAATAAGTGCAGTCTGAGCATAGGTCTTGGAATTTGAGGCTTTCTGAACTGTAATCCTGGCTCAGACACTGATCCCTCCTGCGACCTAGGATAAATTACTCAACCTTTTTGCCTTGGTTTCCGGATCCTCTAAATAGGGATAATAATCCTGACCTCAGAAGGCTGGCATATGAATTAAACGTCTGCAAGGTCTGATCTTGACGACAGGCGAATGAGGCATTTCATTCTTGCAAGTATAATAACTCTTTCAACTCAATTTAACAAGAAGTATTTCTGCTAAAGAAGCACAGAGTGGCTGATTCTGGTATCTCACCAACCTGAAATTGTTAATGCAGCCTCAAAAGGAAATCAGACTCCTAAATGAAAAAAACATGAGGCTGAAAACAAAACTTAAACAAAATGTTGATTTTACCCCAAACCATCATGCCTGGTTGGTTCTTCTGCTGTAACAAGACAGCGTTTGAGTTTGACCTTTCTGAGCACTGGGACAGTAGTTAGCTTTCCTGAGCCCTGCTCCCACAAGGTAAGCCTTCTCAGTATTTTCTATTGTTTATTTCAATAGTTTGAAGACATATTTGTTTGGAGAAAGATTCAAATTGTAATCACCGACAGTTCAAGGACAAGACTTTTTGATACCTGGAAGTTCTATCAAAAGTGATATTTTGTACAAAAATTAGCTGGGCATGGTGGTGTGTGCCTGTATTCCCAGCACCTTGAAAGGTCTAGGTGGGCAGGTAACTTGAGCCCAGGAATTCGAGAACAGCTGGGCAACATAATGAGACTCCGTCTCTAAAAAAGAAAAAACTAACCAGGCGTGGTGACATGCACCTGTAGTCCCAACTACTCAGGAGGCTGAAGTGGGAGGATTGCTTACACCCGGGAAATTGAGGTCACAGTGAGCTATGATCGCACCATTGCACTCCAGCCTGGACTGACAGACCAAGACTCTGTCTGAAAAAATAAAATAAAAAGTGATACGTTAGATTATACAGAAAAGTAAGATTCTGTTATTTTACCAATACAATTAAATATGTATAGAATAAGTTAGTTTTATAGTAAGTGAGGAATGTGTTCTAGAACATCACATATAATTCCGAATGCATACAGATTAATATTTCTAGAGGAAAAAAATGTGAAGAGGGAAAATGCATTCTTGGAAAGGTTGACTCCAAAACCGTCAGAACGTAACCTTATATTCCTACTGTTTTTTCTTTTCTTAGCATTATCTCTCATAAAACGGAGTCTGTCCTAAATTAACAATAAAACAGAACATGGTGAGTATTTGTCTCTGAATTAGTATCTACTGCTATGCAACAAACTACCCCAAAACTAGTGGCTTCAAACAATTACATTTGCTATCTTACAATATCTTTTGGTCAGGAATCTGGGCATGGCGTAACTGGGTCCTCTGGCCCAGAGTCTTACACAGTCATGATACAACCAAGGAGTTAAAGAGGTTGCAATCATCTCAAGCCTCAACTGGGAGTCAGCTTTCCAGCTTGCTCGCAACTTGGTTGCTGGCAGGATATGGTTCCTCATAGGCTGTTGCATTGAAGGCCTCAGTTCCTCACCAGCTACTGGTCTAAGATCACTGTCAGCTCATTGGGCACATGGGTCTTTCCATAGGGCAGCTCATAATATGGCAACTTGTCTTATCAAAACACAGAAGCAAAATGCGCTAGAGAGAAGAAAAGATGGAATACGCCAAAAAAGCTGAAGTCAGTCTTTTGTAACAGTATCAGACATGACATCCCATCTCGTTTATCATAGTCTATTGAAAAAAGTGAGTTGCTAGCTCCATCTCATGCTCAAGGGAAGGAGATTACGCAAGGCTATAAATACAAGGAGGAGGAGGTGATCATTGGAGGCCATCTTAAAAGGCTACTTATTGGCCGGGAGCGGTGGCTCATGCCTGTAATCCTAGCATTTTGGGAGGCCGAGGTGGTTGGATCTCTTGAGGTCAGGAGTTTGAGACCAGCCTGGCCAACATGGTAAAACCCTATCTGTACTAAAAATACAAAATAGCCAGGTGTGGTGGTAGAATACCTGCAATCCCAGCTAGTGGGGAAGCTGAGGCAGGAGAATCACTTGAACCCAGGAGGCGGAAGTTGCAGTGAGCCAAGATCTCACCACTGCACTCCAGCCTGGGCAACAGAACAAGACTCTGTCTCAAAAAAAAAAAAAAAAAAGGCTGCCTATGGCCGACTTCTGCATACTGTATGCTACACCTAACTTCTTTTCCAACATTCCTGAGAGTCAAGAGTGCTTTTTAGCATAAGCTTAACTTCCCAGTAAATACTTGTAGGACACTGCTATAAGATATTTAAAAACTCTTAAAGATTACAGTATACGTTTAAAAAAACCAGGACAAGAGTTACACAAATTATTCAGGGATGTGCCACCAACAATCTGAGGTCGGGGGGTCTGTGTAAAGGATAAGGCAACACTGCCCTGTGACAAGAGTAACAACTTATTTTATAATTTCTTCAGACCGATTCAATGGCTCTCACATAATGCAATGCTTAAAAATATCGGTGGGGGGAGGGGGGCTTAGATTTCTTTTAAAGCATTAGTTCATGCACACAAAGTGAGATTTTTACTAAAATGCTAGGTCATATTATTTCCAGTTTGTTTAAAATATGACCATATTCTATGTCTCTCTGACTATGTAAATAGTGCCTATGTGAATGCTTGTAAAAATAAGGCCTATATTCCATATACATCACTGTGTGAAATGTTTTTGAAATTTGATTCATTAGCTGGTTTGGACCATGGTGTTAATTCAAAGTTCTATGCTTGATATTCACGTAAGTTTTCTAGTTTTCTAGTTTTGCAACAGAAAACATTGTCGCTGAAAGTCTTATCTTCCTGTAGGTTGGAGATGTGCGTGTGTGTGTGTGTGTGTGTGTGTGTGTGAATGTGTGTGTGTATGTGTGTGGGTATGCATGCATGTTTATAACACCAACGTACATATTTGTATAACATATATACATTTGTGAGTATATAAAGAATATGGATAGAGGGAGAGAATTTATCGCCACCTTTATGAAAACAACTCAAGTTATATTACCTCCAAAAAGAGGGTCAACATTATGATTTATATATTCCTCCTCAACAGTCATCATTTGTTTGCAAAGATAATGGTTAAATGAGAACACTCATTCTACTTTCATTCTGATATTGGTGAATATGTAGTTGACTAGAAATGCTACTTCTAATATGTTTGCTAAGAGTCCTGTCACAGTTGTGAAAGATAGTTTTACTCACCAGTAAATTCTTCTTTTTTAAAAAAAAAATTTCCATCACTCTGAAATGTTTCATACTTGTTATTTCCAAATTTATGGCTATATAGATTGCCTTCAGTTTAGTGATCTGAGATAAGATGTATTACAAAAACTTCCATTTCTGCATCATCAAAGAGAGAAAATGGAGAAAAATAGGAAGTTACCTTTTTCCTCCGAATTTTGTGTCTGTGATTAATAAGCTGCTTACTTTGTGGAGAAAGATTTCCCTCTCTACAAGGGTTTCAAAGCATTATTTGTGAATCCAAAAAGCAGCAGCTCACTCTCAATTCAAAGTTTCAGCTGTTTGAACCCAATGTGACTTATAATATGTTAATTGAGGAACAGTAACTAGAAAAAGAGAGAAATTAAGCTAACCATTTCTCCCTTCTTTTCACTTGTCAGACTACATCTGTTTAGTCTTGACATCATATTTCAAATGGGGTATTGATATATTTAAATGCCTGTGATCAAAATCCATAGGAAACAAAGCATTGTAAAAGATAGTTGAAGAATATGTGGATGTATTTGTTTGCGAGGGCTGCCAAAACTAAGATCCAACACAAACCGGCTCGTTTAAAGAACAGAAATGTTGTGTCTCACAGTTGTGGAGACTGGCTATCTGAAATCAAGATATTGACAAGATTGGTTCCTTCTGAAGAATGTGAGGGAAAGGTCTGTTCCAGATCTCTATCCTAGGCTTGTAGATGGTGTCCTCCCTGAATTTTCACACCACCTTCGTCTATGCATGTTTCTGTGTCCAAATTCCCACTTTTTTTAGAAAGAAATTTATCATGCTTGATTAAGTTCCACCTTATAACTTACTTGAGCTTGATTACCTCTGTAAACACCCTATCACCAAGTAAGGTCACATTCTGAGGTACTCAGGGGTGAAGTCTTCAACACAAAAAAATTTAGGGGAAGCCATTCAGTCTATAGCATTGTCTTCTTCTATTCAGTCTGCTATAACAAAATACCACAGACTGGGTGTTTTATTTGTCACACTTCTGGAGTCTGAGAAGACCAAGATCAAAGTACCACTAGATATGGTGTCTGGTCAGCATCCTCTTCGTAGATGGCTGTCTTCTCACTGTGTCCTCACATGGCAGAAGGAACAAAAGACTTCTCTGGGGCTTGTGTTATAAAGGCACTAATTCCATTCATGTAAAAATGTTTTAGAGGGTATATGGTAACTATTTTCAAATTCCTGAAAGACTGTGGTGAAAAAGAGGGATGAGATTTTTCTGGGCTGCTCTAAAAGCCAAAACTAAAATGAATATATAAAATTAGAAAAGTAAAAATTGTCATTAAATATAAAAAACATGTTCTTTGAGAACTTGTATATCCCATAAGAAAGGCTTTGGACTTTGCCGTCATTGAGACAATAATATAAAATTACGTCTCCAATGACTGGTAGTGGATGAGGACTTGTGTTTTTACCTTCTCTCTGTCTTGGCTAATCTCTTTCAGTAAAATGGGGGTAATAACACCTATTTCGTATGGTTGCTGTAAGAGCTATATGAGATTATGTATATTTGACATCTAGCACTGTGCTCAGCCCAGATTACAACCTTAGAGAAGATTATTATTAATATTAGTAGTAGTATTTGGAGTTTTCTAATTATTCTAATGTAAGGAGATTGTTTTGAAGAATTAAAATACTGGTTAGAGGGCCACTTTTCACAGATACTACAGAATTTTTTATACGTTTTGAAGTCAAATAAAGGATTTTTAAAGTGATTTAGACATTAATATTTTATGTTTCTAGAAATAGATGAGAAGCTGAAAGTAGATTGAATAGCCTAGGTTTTATATCTTCCCCTAACCCCCATTGCCCCAGACAAAAACTAGAGTTTCTATTGCTTACTTTGGTTAAATCATTCCTCAACTACTTAATTTCATAACTTGTAGCAATACTTTCCACTGTCGTTGTTTGATGAATGTTCAAAAATGCCTGTACAAATACCAACATCAATTTTAATGTAATTTTCAATGTCAAATATGATCACAAAAAGCAGCACTGAATATTCTACTGATGCAGCTTTCTGAAACAGAATGAATGCCCCTAAACACAAGTCTGTTGTGGGTTTATTGAAATAAGTACAAATTCATCTCTTCTTCATAAAAGGAAATACAGAGAATCCATCATCCATCCCTTTGTTAATTCCTGTCATCAAGGTATGCCCTGTTGTGTGTCCTGAGACTGCTAGGCATTGGGAATACAAATGCCTAGAAATCTCAGGACACACAACAGTGTGTACATCAGGGCAGGCTCCATCTTGCAGGAGCTTTCAGTTTAGTGGGGAAAACGTCCAGGTTGACATCGATTTATCAAAGTGTCACTGCAGGTGACATGGTTTGGCTGTGTTCCCACCCAAATCTCATCTCAAATTGTAATTCCCACATGTTGGAGGAAGGATCTGGTGGGAGGTGATTAGATCATGAGGGCAGACTCTTCTCTCTTGTTTTTCTCGTGATAGATAATGAGTGAGTTCTCATGAGATCTGGTTGAAAGTGTGTGGCACTTCCCCCTTTGCGCTCTCACGCTCTCTCTCTCCTCTGCTGTGGTAAGATAGACTTACTTCCTCTTTGCCTTCTGCTATGATTTTTAGTTTCCTGAGGCCTCTTAGCCATGCTTCCTGTTAAGCCTGTGGAACTGTGAGTCGATTAAGCCTCTTTTCTTCATAAATTAGCCCGTCTCAGGTAGTCCTGTACAGCAGTGTAAAGACGTACTAGTACAGCAGGTTACTAAAATGGGCACTTAGCCACAACTTTGATGGTCAGGAAGGGCTTGGCAGAAGAAGTGTTTCTAAGCTTAGCCTATAATGGTTAGTAGGAGTTCACAGGTAAAAAGGAGGAGGAAAGAGTGTTCTGGAAAATATAAAAGTGTATGTGAATGTTCAAAGAAGAATATGCATCAAAGAAGGAATTAACCTGGGGTGAGAAGGAACACAATGTGGTAGAAAACTCCGTGAGCCCAGAGTCAGAAGACCGTCTGCAGCCATTAGCTAGTGATGCCCTAACTCCCATCCATGAATGCAGGATACACTATGTAACGTTAAAAACGCTAGCCAGCTTCAGTGTTTATATATTATTTAAGATTTTTCATGCAAATGTTCTAAAAGATCGCACTCTTAAAATGAAATATGAAAATTAGATTGTGGATGACTAGATGTTGAGCTGCTAAAAGCCAAATCTCTTTTTTTCTCATCTTCACGATAACTCAAAGTGCCTAGCATGGTGAAATTATGTAAATTTGAACCAAGAGATGCTTCTCTATGAAGCAGGAATTTAACATGGAGTCACTCCACAAGTACTGGTTTTTCCAGTGGAGAAATGAATAGGAATGGGCTTGTTCTGTTAAGAGGAAAGATCCATCTCCCGTGGTGCAAGATGAAGCTCTCTGTGGTGCTCTGCAGAGTCTTAAAAACAGAAGCCAGATCATGGAGGCCTGGGAGACCTGCAGCAGTGGCTCTTAAACTAGTTTGCCACAAAATAAACTTGGTGATTTGTTTAGAATATGAGTTCCCTTGTTTTAGCTTCCTACAAACTAATTGTGTTGCCTGAGGCAGAAGCCCATGAGTCAGATGTACACTCAAGCTTTTTCCCCAGAACCAAGTTCCCGCCCCTTACATTGGCTCTTTCCTGTGTTTTCAACTTTTTGTCTCACTTTAAACCCTACTTCAATCCTTGCTTCAACCATGTGGAAGTGGCTCAAATATACCAGTTCATTCATGCCTCCATGCCTTTGTCATCAGCCCTCCCTCTATCTTAAAATGCCTTTGCTCTTAGACTGCAGTGTTCTGTTTCCCAGGTAACTGCCCACACAGATTTCAAGACTCATCTTTTTTAAATCTCTCCTCTGCCTTTCTTGTTTAGACTTGACCACTCACCTCTTAGTGTCTTTACTTTAACCCTGACCTGTGATGTAATCTAAAAAACATTTCCACACTTACTTTTTTATACATTTCTTTCATCTCTATTACAGTATTTGATACAATAAGCACTTATAAATGTTTGCTAAATGGATAAATGAATGAGTGTATGAATGAATGAATGAGATACACTATAAAACAGTGTATCTGCAGTTAGACTGCCTGGTTTTAAATCCTTTCTCTATCATTTATCAGGTGTGTGAATTTGGGAAAGTTACTTTAAGCCTCTGTCTCAGTTTCTCAATTATAAATGGGAATGATAATTATAGTATCTGCCTCCTGTAGCTGTTAAGAGGTTTTAAATAAACTAATATTTGTAAAGCTCTTAAAAGAATGTCTGGATCATAGTGTTACCAGTGTTTATAAAATAAATGAATGTACTATAGCAAAAATGATGAATGTTTAAATTTCTATCTAGAAACAGAGATTGAAAGCAGAGACAAATCCACAAGATGTAAGAAGAAAAAAGTGATGGGCTCAATGATTGAGGAAGACAAAGGACTGAGACTAAGTCTCGGGACTCTAATAGTCACTGGAAGTGTAGGCAAGTGTCTGCCATTAATTCCTTACTTTTAATTATTTGATCACCTAAGAAAGGAGAGCCTGGCCCCCTGCAATAACACGCAGTCAGTTACATTAGAAAAAAAAGAAAGTCAGATGTTTTCAAAACAATAACAACAATAGGCCCTGGATAGCAGAGAAACAGAAGACCAATTGATCTACAAAGGTAAGACCCAGATTGAGACCACAGTGAACCCTACAAAATAGAGGAGCCCCTGGATGGGAGAGGGTATAACCGGAACTCTGGGAATGTAACATGCCTGACGTGCTTGTCTGAGAGACAGTGCAGCTTAGGAAAATAATTCTCTGCAGTGTTGTAGGGAAGAGAGAATACAGGACAACTGTAGGACCACAGCTCAATCAAGAGTCAGTGTAAATTTACACATATTTCTTGATCTCCCTAAAGTCTCTCTTTTCTGTTAAATACAAATAATAGGCCAGGCGCGGTGGCTCAAGCCTGTAATCCCAGCACTTTGGGAGGCCGAGGCGGGTGGATCACGAGGTCAAGAGATCGAGACCGTCCTGGTCAACATGGTGAAACCCCGTCTCTACTAAAAATACAAAAAATTAGCTGGGCATGGTGGCACGTGCCTGTAATCCCAGCTACTCAGGAGGCTGAGGCAGGAGAATTGCCTGAACCCAGGAGGCGGAGGTTGTGGTGAGCCGAGATCTCACCATTGCACTCCAGCCTGGGTAACAAGAGCGAAACTCCGTCTCAAAAATAAAAAATAAATAAATAAATATAAATAAATACAAATAATAATGCATACTTTATGCAGCAAGCTATTGTGAACACTAAATGAGACGGTATTTGAAATTACTATGTAAAAGAAAATAAGGTACAGAGAATCCTCAGTACAAGGACAACAGTGTGGGACTGCAAAGATGATTGTGCAAAGCAATCTTAATAATGAATGAGAAGACTTATGATTGGGCCTTGGACTTTAAAAAGTTTTGTTATACACCTAAGAAGCAATAGCTACAGCCTCCGATGTATCACATTTTATTTCATACGCCTTCAAAACAGATCAAGGATGATAGGGATGACATTATTTATCTTAATTATGTATTTTCATTCTCCTCCCTAAAGAAGGTCATGTGCCTCTATCTTTTGCCATGTGACTTGAAATGCTTCTCTTTGGAAAGGCATACTCAGTGGTCTGAAGAGGTCATTTACATCACACTTGGCCATGTAACTTACTAAGGCCAATGCAATGTAAGTAAAAGTGGTATCTGTGACCTCTGCGTAGATGCTTCAAGATCCATCCCATGGCTCTGTCACTGTTCTTTCCCTTTGCCACAAGACTAAGATAAGACTCCTTTCTTCAGACTCGATCACCAAATAAGGAAGATATGTAAGGGCAGAGCCACAGCTCTCCTAGTTGACAGAGTAGGAAATAAACTATTATTGTTTTAATGCACTGAGATCTTGGACTTGTTTTTATTTTTTAATGGAGTATAACATAAATGAAGATTTCCAATCCATTGAGATAAAATAATTTTTAAAAACTTTCTTTCCTAGAACAAAAATATGGTCACATAAAAGCAAAACATAACTTGTGCTGCCTCTAAGGTGGTGCAGTAAACGCACCTGTGAATACCCAGTGAAAGGACAGTCCCAATGTGTATACTAGCTACATAATAGTTTCAGCCTACCTGAGCACCACCATCCTACACTGTCTCAAGGACAGCAATGAGAGCTTTAATCTGTTTTAAAAACAATGGAAGGATGAATTATTTGCCCTGCCCTCCTCTTACACATATGCACAGTTTAGGCAAAAGGAATACCACCAGGCAAATTGTCTTCAGATCTAATTTCTTCAAGACTTTTCCTGTTTGTTTTTCTAAAATCACTTTCTCTTCTTCCATGGCAACAGAACAAGACAAAATGGTTCTGTTTTAATATTCAAGAGCTGTTGCTCCCAGACAATGTAGTGCTGTTCAGCAGAAAAGCCCTATTCAGCATATTTAAAAAAATCCCATTAACTCTTCCCTTCTCAACACTTGTGAATTACAGATTCCCTGGTCAACACTTTTGTCAGACACCTGGTTTCATCTTTCTGACATTACAGGTTTTAAACACGTATCAGAATAAAAAACAATGTGTATGGCTGTGTATATCTGCTCATGTCTTACTATAAATAAAGAAAATGGCAGGGTTTCTGAAGTTGATGTATAATATTAGCTTAACAAATACTATTTTGATCTGGAGACTTATACATGGAAAGGAATTTCCAGAAGCTACCTTTCTTTAGCTTCCAGTAATCTAAATAAGTAAAAACATTCTTCAATTAAAAAAATGAAAAAATACTGGAAGCAAGTTTAATATGCTGAAAACATACATGCAAGTCTACTCTACACATGGGTGACACATAAGTCACATGAGTGACACATAAGTCGTCACATGGAATTATATTAAAGCATTTGTGCTTCTTGATTAGTCCAGAGTCCCTATATAGTACAAAAGCAAATGTCTTTGTTTGATGATAAAAAGCTAATAATTCCACTAGGTATAACTGGAACTATGTTGTCTGACATAATATGCTTCAAAATAGTATGTGGCTTCCTTTGACACCCAAAGATTTATCCAATATAATTTTGCAAGTGTGCTTACAGGAGCTAACATAAACCAAATATAACTATGCAAGTGTGCTTTAAAAAGCTAACATAAACCTTAGTTTTCAATATTTTGTTTTAAATGTAAGGTAAAGATGCTTCCATATGGAATAGAGCCATTTAGGAGCCACAGTCAATCACTGAAGATAATCAAATGTCCTTGACCTTCATGACACAGACCACCAGAGTTAGAGGTAATGAGATTTGTATTTCCCCCTCGTGCCTGACTTTAAAGCCCATGGCACTGCTAAGATATTCATATTTAAGTCTTAACAGGATTCCAGTGTGGTCGACAAGCTTCTGAGGCTGTTAGCTTCTGAAAAATAAGGGTGCTCTAAACTCTACCAGGACTACCTGTAAGAGGACAATTCTCAGCCCAAGACAACTAGCGGAAACCTGGCAAATTATTTAGTCTTTCCTCTTCCTGTCCTAACTACAAGAATCCAAGACATTCCAAGAGGTTTAGGAGCCATTTACTTGGTCCCACACTTCCTGGAATATCTCAGAAGATCCCAGGATTGTTTTATAGCCCTAGGGAATATCCACATTTCTATAACCAATATGAAAAAATACATGTACACTGATTATGGGCTAACCTGTGTGCCTATCAGACATATACAACAAACACTTGGATACATCCAGAATCCTTAAAGTTCTGGGGTACAAAATGTGAGGCTTCATTCATCAACTGGCATTCACTACCCAGACATTGGCATCCCACCACATTTATTATCACTTTGATGGGGACACGTAAGCCCTCCATCTCTCGGGTATTCTTTTCCTTCTCTTACACCTTCTCATATCAATTTCTTCCCCATCACAGTTCCAAAATATATGACCATAATAAGAATGCCATCTAGACTGGTTAGGGCATTTGTTCATTAAAAAGCCAACTCTCAGCTAAATGAAGAGCCAAAGATCATTAGAGGTGACAGAGCATGGAATTTTTGAAATGAGTACCTCCCATAAGGCCTCAAATATCACCTTGGCCGTTTATGACTCTCTTGGTGTGTATTTTATACACCATTTATTTAAAACAGCTTTGAGAGAAGGTCATTCAGCTATTTGGATGTGGGTTAACATCGAAAATGAACCATGGTTGATTATTATTCTTATAGACCACTTACGAAGGATAGTAGAGTAGATGGTTGAAGTCTATGGCCTCATTTGGGAAAGTGCAAAAACAGCACTTTTCCTCTGTTCATATTAGAATGAATATCTTGATATTTAAGGCTCTAACCCTTTAGAAGTGAGTGGTAATTTTGTGCATATAGTATACCTGCACTTCATCCTTCTAACTCTCGGGCATAATATTCTAACTCGGGCAGAGAAGAGCTGCGGCAAAAGTATGTTAGTGTCTGCAGCGATGTTCTCTTTAAATGAATTGGATCTATAAGACAATCTTATCAAGCTTGTTCTCGCATAAGTGGCAGCTTTATGTTTAAGAACAAGAGGAGGTAGTGAAGGATACCGTGATGCATCATAAACCTGCAGGATTTTTACAAGCCAAGATACATGTTGAGATAATGAGAACAGATTCACTTGTCAGAGGCTCTGATGTCAAAACTGGAGCTTTCCATTATTTTCGAAAATACTTTTTAATACATTCACAACACAAAAGCATGCAACAGCAAGGGATGATCCACAGAAATCTATGTGATTAATGTCAATAAAAAGCATCTAGCTCCAACTGTCCAGTACCTGTGAGTGATACTTTTGTTACTTTAAACACTATCTATTTTTGAATGTTAATTTTTGCAAGTCTATCTTGTTTGCTCTCATTAGTCTGGAACTACTTGAAGGGCCACTCTACAAGAAGCAATTCATTTCAGACTATGAGCGGGATTTTTATGAAACTTCTACACAAGTGAGAACTGAGGAAATTTAATCACCATAGGGCAAAAGATGAAGCTCCATCATAAAAATATCTTTGAGAGTAACTGAGAAGACTCAAGTGGGTAAGGCTCAGAATGTAAAGAGGTTAATACTAGGATGCCCCCAGAGCACAGTGTGAAACTGTTAATATCCAATGAATTTATTAACCTAGAAAAAGAATGGGTTGTGAATCTGAAAGTGTGTTAATGTTACAAAAGTGTTAAGAGAATTCAGGAACGAGAGGATTGTGAGAGCTACCAGGGGCCGTCTGATTTCTTTCTGTGATGCCCTCTGGGTGAAGCATAGAGAAAGACATGATGTAGAATATTTCTGCTTTAAGAAACCAGTACTGAATATCCTAAACAAGGACCAAAGAAAGTATCTTGGATTCTGAAAAGGGCGTGGGAGGGTTGGGGGACAGAGGGCACCCTAGTCAGAACTCCACTAGAAAAAGAAATGATTTAACTATTTGTTGCTTACTGTTTAGCACAATCATTGGACACTTAGAAAAGAAATTATTCAGTATCAGGAATCCAGAAGAATTTGGAAGGTTCAAATGGGCTTAAGAAATGAAAATAGAGGAAGATGTATGAATAGCTTGTGTCAGTATATAAACCAGTGATGTATGCATATGGTGAACAACATATTTTAGTTTGATGAGAAAATTTAGTAGAATTTTATTTAAAAATGTAAAGGATTTCAAGTACCAGGTCCTATTATTTCCCTCAAGAACATACCCCCAGCTGCTCCAAATGGAGCAACAAAGTGAAATTAACCAATTCCCTTGAAAGGCTGTAGTGGTTCAGCTTCAGGGGGCTTGTTAATTTTCCTTCTCCAGGGGTTCCAAGTGAGGTCTGAGAGCAGAGCAGGGAGGCAAAGTGAAAAGAGGAATTAATAAGCTTTCTAAAGTATTGCTGCCCCTACTTCTTTCAAGGGAATTAGTTAATTTTACTTTGTAACTCCATTCAGATCAGCTTAAGTTTGAGAAAACCTCCAATTAAATAGAGGGAGAGGGTAGACAAAGGCAATTGGTAGGAAAGAGAGGTAGTGGACAGAATTTAAATCAGTGACCTCAATCCAAAGCATTGCCCCAAACACTCAAAGTACTTTACAAATAAATATTACAAATATTTATGAAAGATCTGGCCAGGATATAAACCGTTTTTATTTTTATTAATTTTATTCTTCCTTTGAATCTTGGTAAAACTTCTGAAATACAAATATTTTCTACTTCACCTGAATCACAGGGTTCACAGCAATATCTTTATGCCTGAGCTGTATAACTCACTTTCTTCACATCTGGATGGCATAAACGTTTCTACCCATTTCCAAAGTGAAATATCAAGTGTTTTAAAATTGAAAACAAGAAATAAGCACACAGCGGGGCCTTCTCTTAAGCACTGCCTTGAATTATAAGAACGTGGAAAATGAGAAAAAATGAAAGAAACTAATAGAAAAAATAAAGATATAAGTGGAAGAGGCTAAAAGGGGATATACATGAAAATAGTAAGCACATATAAATTACCTATGGACATTAAGTATCATATTTTAAAGGTATTACAAAGAGCTTAAGTCACTATATGCATTTAATTTATAATACATATAGATAATGGACAAATTGTCACTAAGAAACCCTCAAACACATAAAAATTGCTGAAATAAATAATGTAATACAGCCCTTAGCCTAGTATACATAAGTATTCAATAAAGTTCTAGTATTTTAAAATTACTTTTACCTTATCTGTAAACCACTTCTGTTTAAGCTTCTCTAGAATATTTAAGACCCTTTCTTACAAAATAATCTTTTACTTTTGACAAACTGGACCAGCAGGAACCGATAATATTAGGATACGCAGGCTAGTCTTTTGATAGGTAACATGATGAAATAGAAAGAGCACAGTTTTGGTGCCAGATCACAAATAAAATTTATGTTTATTATTTTCTAGGCAGACCCTATATGTGGCCTTGGGTAAATTCCTAGGCTATCCTAAGAAAGAACTATCAACCTTCTTTCAGACAATGAGGATAGTAAGATCTGCTGTGTAAAACTAGAGGACTTGAGGATGTGTATGTAAGGCACCCAAGACGATCCATATGCAGTGCCCAACAAATGATAGCTATTATTAACATTACTAAAAGTTAAATATGGATAAGACTAAGGCTGAAAAGCAATTTAAGAGCTCATTTCATCAGTGGACTCCCAAACCAGTTTTGCATCAATATAAACTGTATAAAGCTTTATAAAAACAGAGATTTGAAGGCCCCACTTCAAATGTGTTAGATCAGAACTTCTGTGAATGCTGTCCAGAAATCTAGATCCAATTCACCATATTGTTTTTATTAATGATACTTATACGGATTAGGTCACTTGCCAATATCTCACAGTGTCCATACAAAAACTAGAAACCTAGACTTCCTTTGTCCCCATTTGAACTTGCCTATTATATCACTGTATCTCTACAATCAACTACAGTCTTATACTCATAGTGCCCTTAGAAGTCTAATTATTATTATTAACCATTTTGTCATCTGATTTGGTATACTTGGTAAATCTTGCTATGTTTTTTCCCTCAAACTGCAGACTCCTCTTGGCTGACAATAACCAAGTGTATCTTTTGCCCACTTTCTATGGATTCTTCCTGTTACTTTGCCACTGTTTGGTTTACAAAAACAGAGCTGAATCAAGAATTCTGATATACTAGCTTCACTGTAATAAGTGAAAGCACATAAAAACAATATTTATCCTAAATATAAACTTGTGCTACTAAACAAGATAGAGTAGCAGGGACCAGATTTACCTTCCTATCTGAAACATCTGAAAATCTGGACCAAATATAGAAAACAATAGTGCTTAAGACATTGGGCATCAGGCAACAAAGGACAGGGATTACTAAAATGTGGGAAACAATGCCTCCCATGCTCCCACTCACTTCCTAAAGTGAATGTCCAGGCCATAGTACAGGAAGAGGAAAAGTTCCTATACTGTGGCCTTTTTCATAACTAAAAAAGGTTCAAATCATACAATATAATGTCTCTGGCCACAATAAAATTAAATTCAAAATCAACAACAAAAAGATCCCTAGAAAGTCCTCAAATATTTGGAAACTGAATAACCCTCTACTAAATAACCTATGGGTCAAAGACGAAATCAAAGTCAAATTAGAAAGTATTTTGTAACAAATGAAAATGAAAATACACATATCAAAAATTGTCTAACATGGCCAAAGTAATATATGAGGGAAACGTAAGCATGAATATACCTGTGTTAGAAAAAAAGAAAGATCTTAGATTTCACCTTAAAAAAAAAATTAAATGTGAAGTATAGGAAAGAAAATAACGAAGATCAGAGTAAAATCTAATAAAATAGGAAACAAAAATTAAGAACATAAATTATGAAAACCAAAATATGGTTATTGATCAATAAAATCAATAAACTACTAACCATACTGATCAGAAAAAAAGAGAAAACACATAAATTACTAATAACTGAAATGAAAGGTGATATCATTACAGATTGTACAGATGTTAAAATAATTATAAAGAGATACTAATAACTTTATGGTAATAAATTTGATGACAGACAAAATGGCCAACTTCCTTGCTGAAGAAGGAATAGCTTGCATAGCCTCATATATACTAAAAAAATGAAAAATGTAATTTAAAAAACCTTCCCACAGAGAGAAGTGTTACGTGTTTGGGGGTGAGGACGAGATTACAAACAGGCATGAGAAAATTTTTGGAAATTGATGACTATGTTTATTATTGTGAAAGTTTCAAAGATGAACATCTATGGCAAGACTTATCAAATTGTACATTTCAACATGTGCTGTTAACTGCATTTCAATAATGCTGATTAAAAATGTGGTAAAAAAATATTTATTGCATTTAAAAAGCCTGTGATAGTTGGAAGTTTGTATTTGCTCAAGGGACTCCAAAAATTAATCAAAAACATACAATCCCAATCTGAAAAATGATCACAAAAACAACCTTAATCCCTCAGGTTTCATGACATTGTAGGTCTTCTAGAAGTGTTCCTTTCTTGAATGAAAGGTAATTATTTGAATTTCTAACTAAAAATCTAACATTTTCAAAGATAGTGTGTTTACTAATAGCAAGGAGAAAATACCTATAATCACTACACTGAAATCAGAGAGAAATAACATCTCCATGTCAAACCGTGGGCTAGTCTGTGCATACCTCTTTCAGCTACTCATTATCAGTATCTGTGAACTTCATAGGTCTCTCATGAGAATAGAATAAGATAATGTCTAAAAAGAAACTTTTCATATAAAATGTTTAGTGTTTCTAATACTTTGAATGAACAAGATTCATAATGTGGAATGGACAATAGTTTTATTCATTTATCAAATCTACCTTTACATATCAATTCACAGGTGATTATTCCACCCTTCACTGCCTCCTGCTTCCCCAGTTTGTATGGAATCTAGGGAAGATCCCATGATTTTTCCAGTCAAACTAAAAAAATTAAGAAGTCTTTACTCTCCCAAGTAGTTCTGGTACATTGAGTGTGTTCTGCCCAATCTAATGCCAACCCTGGATGTAATTCAGTGTTAAAGACTTGCTTCTGATTCACACTGACCACCTATGGTGGAAGGAGAGAGAAGAAATGATTGCCTTCTTCCCTTTTATCCTCTTTGTGCTTCAGTATCTCTTCCTTCAGTTGCTACGGTGGATTTGTTACCCCTCCAGGATCCAAACAGAGGAGGTAAAGCAGATACGAGGGCAGGAGAATTTTTACTTAGGCCCTGATATGGTTGTGTTAAGGTTTTAAGCAGACCCTTTCTCTTATGATCATGGGTTCTTGGGAAACCCTCATCACAAAAAATTATGAAAATATTTTTATTTTTATTTTTTAAAATTTTTATTATACTTCTGGGAAAATCATGAAAATCTTTAACTAGAAGCCCTCAATAGAAGCACTCCTTAGAGCATTATTCAGAACTGTTCTCTTCTTGGGTATCTAGCTGTACACTTTCAGTATCTTTTTGTTGAGTTTTCCTTGCACCACCAAGTCATGAGATCTAAAATGACCCTCAAGCACTCTTTCTTTCTCTCATATGACTCACAATCTGACCAAGGAAAACTGCCTACACTTGGCTATCACTTGGAGCCTAACTACATTCTGCATTACTTTCCTAGGGCTGCTATAACAAAGTAGCACAAACTAGGTGGCTTCAAACAACAGAAAGTTATTTATTGTCTTATGGCTCTGGAGGTTGATAATTCAAAATCAAGAGGATGTCAGGACCACGCTCCCTCTGAAACCTACAGAGGAGGCTCCTTGCCTCCTCTAGCTTCTGGTGCTTGCCGGCATCCTTGCCTTGCAAGTGCAGCATGCTAACTTCTGCCTCTGCCATCACGTGTCATTTTCTTCCTATGTGTCTCTTTCTCTTATCTTGAATCTCACAATTTCACTCATCACATAGGCTGACCAACCCAATGGTTAAAGCTAACGCATACCAACCACACCTATAATCAGGAATTTTATTCTCAAGGGTTAAAATAAAAAGCATACATTGCCCAGAGAAGTTTCTGTCTTCTCTGCTGTTTTCTTGATGAGGGAAGCCAGATGAGCTTTATTACAAAGTCATGTGCTAATATTGGCTCATTAATACATAGTGTGATCATGAGTAATAAACCCAGAAGTATAATAACTAAAATCAACAAATCATTGAGAAAACTAAAATTAGTCTGTAGTATAAATAGCCATCTCTCCAAATGATTTTTGGAGATAAATAATAAAAATGGTTAATTTGATATCTTTCACCAAATTAGTTTGCAGGTGAAATTCAGATGAGAATAAAATGGCCAAAAGCAAGCATAAAATAGCAAAATGGAAGGCTAAAAACTTAAAGGTTAGAGGTAATCAAAAAATGCAATAATTGTGTTAAGAAATATTGAATACATTTAAAATAATAAAAGGTAAAAAGGAAAAAGTGGTTTTATTGCACATGACTCATGCAGACAACTTTCTTAGCACCCATTTCTTATAAGAAAATAATTAGCTGTACACATAAAAGCTAAGATTAAATGAGAGAAATCTGCACTCATTCTTGAGATGTGGAATGTTCATGATCACATCCCTGTAACATGCACTACCACCCACTGCATAGCTCACGGCCCCATTGATCATAATTTCCATCCATTACATGCCAAGAGCTATATGAACCCTTATTAAGAGAGAGGAATAATAGTTACTTTATCCTTTTTAAATTTCATCAGATAATACCTTTTCTTTTTCCTGCCAATATACTAATATAACTTTGAGCTTATGTAATTGCATATGTCCAAACTAGACCGTTAAGTCAAAAAGCTATTTTGTATTATTAAAAATATCTTACATACATGTACAATGAGCATGTACATGAGCATGCCTCCTCAATCTCAACCCCTCCAGTTATATGCTAGACTTAAACTGATTCCCTAATGTATGCTTTATTCAACCATATCAGCTCATATTATTCCCTACTTAGTACTTCTGTGCAATTCAGACCAGCGTCAGTGACTTCCTGTGACACCTATGTGGTTAGAATTACAAAGGGTTTGGAGGAAAACTCAGCTGTGACATTCTCTTTCTTTATTTCACCCAGTCAAACCTCTGGCTCTTGGAGACCTTCCATTTCTTGCACAGAATCAGTTACCAACATGTTCTGTTTAGCTTCCTTTTTATGAATAAAAATTATCAAACTTTGATCTCAGCTCCAGCTTCATTATCCCAAACTTTCTTTGCCTTTCAGTGAAATTTCAAAACACATACAGGGCTTGAGGAAGAAACACTCCAAGCAATTCAGGGTTCAGGTACCTGGGACTGAATGAACAACCTTAGGATATTTGGGAAGTGAATAGAGTTTTCACTCCTGTCAGTCCACAGCTGCTTTTCTAATCCTTATTTTCTCCCTCTTCTTGTCTGTTCTTCCCTGCTAGCAAGATGCTTTATTTTCTTTAGCTCTCTGCAACTGCCATGATAATTCATTTACCAAAAAAAAAAAAAAAAGTTATGTGTCTAATAAGTCAATGAGTTACATCTTAGGAATATTTAAATTTCTAAGTAATACCATACAAAGGGAAGAAACTCTTTAAAAGGGAGACCAGTACAAAAATCACTGAGTTATGAAACAGGAAGGGACACAAATTCTTCTTCCTCAGGTTTCATTGTGTGTGGCTTATTCATCCAATTGTTCAAAGAATATTTTTTCAGAGTCAATATATACCTTCATGGTGCTTGAATTCTTTTATCTTATTTCAAATTGTTCTGTACCAGTGTTAGCTGGACATTTGCCTAGCTTCCCTCTCACTTGTGGACTAGTTTCAGGAACAAATTGAGGTGATTATATGGTACCACAGTACCTTGTATATAATACTCACTCAATAAATGAGGAATTTAATTCATTTTCTTCTAGTTCCCCACTGGAAAAGATATGCATTGCAATTTTAAAGGACTTTTCCAATGTTATACATCTGATCAGTGAAAAACAACAAATAATTCAGTAGCATTTTAGGTACCAGTGTAGAAACTATTTCACCTAAACAGAAGAATGGCCTTGTCTTTAAGATGCATCTGATTCAAGTTTGAATCTTTAGCACCAATTCATTTGAAAATCATACTTTTAACATGTAATTTCTCATAACTATTAAGCTAACTATTCCTGGTCCTGATGCGTTATAGAGTTTTATGATCACTGTGCAGTGTGGCCGGACAGGATTTGTGGCAGGAACAGCCTCACTATGCTCAGAGTGCATTTATAAGAAAATCCTCAGTTTGAAGAGGAATGATATAAACTCGAATGACAGAGGAAGAGGGTGACCAGGCTGGTAGAGGATGAAAATACAGCTAAATAAAAAATGGCTAAGGACTCAGAGGATTTTGGACCTTGACTATAAAGAATTTCAGGAGCCCATTAACGCTATTGTCAAATCTTTGAAGGTGTTGAATACAGTAAATAAATAAATGATTTATGTGTGTCTTCAGAGACAGGTATAAAACCAAAGCTGAAGCAAAAGAAAATCCATTGCGATCAGTTTAACCAATTGATTGAATCAGCTGGACTCAGTAGGATACAAAAAGGAAGAGCAAGAGAGTGAGTGAATGGGAGAGATAGAAAGAAAAAAGGAAGAAAGAAAAAGAGAAAGAGGAAGGCAGGAAAGAAGGAAGGCAGGGAGGAAGGAAAGAAAGGAAGGAAAAAAGGAAGGAAGAAGAAAAAGAAAGAGAAAGAAAGAGAAAGAAAGAAAGGAGAGAGAGAAAAAGAAAGAGAAAAAAGAAAAAAGAAACATGGGAGGGAAGGGAAGGGAAGGGAAAGCAAAGGAAGGGGAGGGGAGGGAAGGGGAAGGGAGAGGAGAAGAAGGGAGAGGAAGCAAGGTTTTGCTCTCTGACCTTTCATACACACCCTAGGGTGTTCCTCTTTCCCCATCATTCACTGGTATATGGGACAAGCCTCTCTGCCCCCGTTTAGTCGCAAGAACAGTCTCATTTCAGTATTTTTCAAAGCCACACCCAATAATACAAAAAGCTCTGAATCCTGTCCTGTTTGAAGCTTCCCCCTTCCCCTGCGTCTGGCTGGAAGTCTGAAGTGCAGGAGTGACTGGCCACCTCTCTTCCCAGCTCCACTCCCTGACTACTCTTTGATGGCTCCCAGGTCAGACCCAGGTACTGAGAAAGGATCAGGCAAAAATGGTTCAGTTGTGTGTGGTTGGTAGAGTTACTGTCAGGGCTTTTTTGCTGACAGTGTCTGTCAATGGCGTTTCTGCAGATTCTTAGAAACTCCTCTATTGACGATTCCTCCACTGCTGGTCAACCTGAACAAGGCCGCTCCTCCAGCCGGCTGCTTAGTTCTAATCTGGGCTTCTTCTGGGTCCCTCTGCTCTGCTCTCCTTGTCCTTTGGGCAGTCCTTTTGGGTGGAATCCTTCGCAAGCTGACCCACAGTCAGCCTGAATTCCTTTTGGTGGGGTTCAAATCTAAATACCAGTAAGGATATGCATTTGCCTATAGCCGGAGCAAGTGCAGCTCACTGTCATAGTTCACTCTCAAAGTCATTTTTCTTCCTTTGTCAACAGCAAGGCAAGGCTCCTGCCACAGCCTCTCCCATTAGACCAAGAGTAACTCAGGTATCACATCTGCATACAGCAAGAGCTTGACCAAACGTTATTTCAGGAGGTTAGCCTGATTCTTCCTTGAAGGCTTCTCACTTAGAGTGGAGTAGAAAGCACTTACTTCTCCCCGATCCCAGTGACACAGAAAATATTCCCCAGAGAAATGTCTTTCTGGAAGGCTTTCGACCCTTCCCTTGTATGGATGCCTGTGAATGACCGATAACTGGTCCAGGCAGGCCTAATTTAGGATCACTCCCTTTGCAAGTCTAGCTCCATGATTTAGAATGTCTTGTTCTCCAACTTTGGGCCTCTGGAGACAACAGAAAATAATTTTATTGAACATCTTTTGGCTTACCCAATAATTCAGAGGTTCAGAATATTTATCTGTCAGCCTTGTAAACCCCTGAGGAATTCAAATCGGGGCTACATCTCTATTCTAGACTGTGAGAGAACAGGTAAGTCTCCAGCATAGTTTGAGGTGATCATATCTAAGGTCCTTTTAGCTCTTAGGATTTACTGATCCACAGGCTGCCTCTGTATCAGAGGAGCCAAGAGATCCCCTAGTCTTTAAAAACAAGCAAAAAGAAGAAGATCAACAAAAAACCAGAATGTGATGCAACTTAACAAACATCTCCACATATCCTACTTTGCTATTACGTATTTGGTCTCTTCTCATTTTGTTTGAGTTGGCAAATCATGATAACACCACGCTTGTTATTTCAACTCTAAAATCAGATCTCTAGAGGGATAAAAGGAGAGTTCTGAGTTCAGATGTATCAAGTATTAAGATAATCAGAAGAGGCTTAGAAAAGAAAATAGTAACATTGAAACACTTAAGCTATGTGGAAATATTCAACTCTACTTAAAAATAATTACAATAATGATAATTAAAATAATTTTCTTATCTTTTTCCTTTCCTTCAGGATCTTTCATTTTAATTGCACTTAGGCATTTTCTTTCTCAGGCCAAACACTATTAAACAAAGTTAGTATCCTCTCCCCGTCCCCAAAACTGTTTTGTTTTGATTTCTCTTCAGTAACTGAAAGAATGTTGTTTAAATGCTAGGTTAGCTTTTTCCTAATCTTCTTGATTCCGAGGTGATCAGCAAATGGACTTTCTACCCTCTCTGAGAAAACCTAGGTGCAGAACCTATTACTTCTCTGAGTGGTCCTATGAAATACACACACACACACACACACACACACACACACACATAGACATACACAGACACATACACATGCATGCACACACACGCACATACACACACACTCACACATACACACACACACACAAACACACGCCATAAGTGTAAAATGTAGATTTGTCACTGGAAAGAGGTCCTGATCCAGACCCCAAGAGAGGGTTCTTGGATCTTGTGCAAGAAAGAATTTTAGAAGATTCCATAAAGTGAAAGCAAGTTTATTAAGAAAGTAAAGGAACAAAATAACTGCTACTCCAAAGGCAGAGTAGCCACAAGAAATGCTAGTCTCTGATTTTTATAGTTATTTCTTGATTCTGTGCTAAACAAGGGGTGGATTATTCATGCCTGTCTTTTTAGACCATGTAGGAAATGTCCTGACATTGCCATGGCATTTCTAAACTATCATGCCGCTGGTCAGAGTGTAACAGTGAGGACCACCAGAGTTCACTCTCATTGCCACCTTGGCTTTGGTACATTTTGGCAGGTTTTGGCCAGCTTCTTTCCAGCAACCTGTTTAGCAAGACCTGTATCTTGTGCTGACCTCCTGTCTTACTCTGTGACTAAGAATGCCTTATCTATGTGGGAATGCAGCCCAGTGGGTCTTAGCCTTATTTTACCTAGCCCCTATTCAAGATAGATTTCCTCTGGTTTAAATGCTTCTGACAGATTTTCTAACACTTGCATAAGGAAGATGGAGAAGAGGGTTAAAATTTTGCACCCTACATCAAATAATGTAAAATTTCTCAGATATTCTTGCCTCTAAAACCCCTCTTCAGCTAAACCTCCATGGAAGACTTTTTTTTTCTTTTGACTTTTTACTTTCTTACTGCAATATCTTGACTCTGGATCCTTTTCTCTTCTCTTCTAGATTTTTCTCAGAAATTTCTCATTCTTTCCTTTAATGAGGAGTCAATTTACTACCTTAGCACCTATTGCCCATTTTTCATATTTGAACACATTCTCATCATGTTCAGCAAGTACAAAGAGCCTCAAATAGATTCTACCTTCCTGAGAATACAATTTAGCCAACACCTTTGGCTACTAAAACACACTCACCATAGCTTATTCTCCTCATCCCAAAGGTTTATACAGGTAGTCTTCTGAATGAGATGTTCTCCTTCTGTATTAGTCAGTTTCCATGCTGCTGATAAAGACATTCCCAAGACTGGGAATAAAAGCAAGTGTAAGGGACTCACAGCTCCACATGGATGGGGAGGCCTCACAATCATGGCATAAGGTGAAAAGCATGTCTCAGATGGCAGCTGACAAAGAGAAGAGAGTTTGTGCAGAACAATTCCCCTTTGTAAAACCATCAGATCTTGTGAGACTTATTTACTATCAGAAGAAAAGCACTGGAAAGACCTACCCCCATGATTCAATTACCTCCCACCTGGTTCATCCTGCAACACATGGGAATTCAAGATAAGATTTGGATGTGAACACAGTCAAACCATATTATTCTGTCCCTGCCCATCCCCCCAAATATCATGTACTCACATTTCAAAACCAACAGTTCCCCAAAGTCTTAATTCATATCAACATTAACTTAAAAGTCCAGTCCAAAGTCTCATCCAAGACAATGAAAGTACCTTCCACCTATGAGCCTGTAAAATCAAAAGCAAGTTAGTTACTTCCTAGATACAACGGGGCATAGGCATTGGGTAAATACAATCATTCCAAATAGGAGAAATTGGCCAAAACGAGGGGCTACAGATCCCATGAAAGTCCAAAATCCAGTGGGGCAGTCACATCTTAAAGCTCCAAAATGACCTTTCACTCCATGTCTCACATGCAGGTCACGCTGATGCAAGAGGTGGGCTCCCATGGCCTTGGACAGTGCTGCCTCTGTGGTTTTGCAGGCTATAGCCCCCCTTCTGGCTTCTTTCACAGGCTGACATTGATAGTCTGCATCTTTACCAGGCACATAGTGCCAGCTAGCAGTGGATCTACCATTCTGGGGTCTGGAGGATGGTGGCACTCTTCTCACAGCTCCACTAGGCAGTGCCCCAGTAGGGACTCTGTGTGGGGCATCTGAACCCACATTTCCCTTCTGTGCTGCTCTAGCAGAACTTCTCCGGGAGGGCCTGCCCCTGCAAAAAACTTCTGCCTGGGCATCCAGGCATTTTCATACATCTTCTGAAATCTAGGCTGAGGTTCCCAAACCTTTATTCTTGACTTCTGTGCACCCACAGGCTCAATGCCACATAGAAGCTACCAAGGCTTGGGACTTCCACCTTCTGAAGCAACAGCTTGAGCTATACCTTGGCACCTTTTAGTCATGGGTTGAACAACTGGAATGCAAGGCACCAGGGGCTGTACACAGCAGGGGGGTCCTGGGCCCAGCCCAAGAAACCATTTTTTCCTCCTAGGCCTTCAGGCATGTGATGGGAGGGGATGCCTCAAAGGTTTCTGACATGCCTTATAGACATTTTTCACATTGTCTTGGTGACAATCTTTGGATCCTCATTACTTTTGTAAATTTCTCTAGCTGGCTTGAATTTCTCCTCGGAAAATAGGTTTTTCTTTTCTATCACATAATCAGGCTGCAAATTTTCCAAACTTTTATGCTCTATTTCCCTTTTAAAGCTGAATGCTTTTAACAGCACCCAAGTCACATCTTGAATGCTTTGCTGCTTAGAAATTTCTTCTTCCAGGTACTCTAAAACATTTCCCTTAATTTTAAAGTTCCACAAATCTGTAGGGCATGGGAAAATGCCACCAGTCTCTTTGCTAAAACATAGCAAGAATCAGCTTTGCTCCAGTTCCCAACAAATTCCTCATCTCCATTTGAGATCACCTCAGCCTAGATTTCATTGTCCATGTCATCATCAGCACTTTGGTCAAAGCCATTCAACAAGTCTCTAGGGAGTTCCAAACTTTCCCACATTATCCTGTTTTCTTCTGAACCCTCCAAACTGTTCCAACCTCTGCCTATTATCCAGTCCCAACGTTGCTTCCACATTTTCAGGTATCTTTTCAGCAATGCCCCACTCTACTGGTACCAATTTACTATATTAGTCAGTTTTCATGCTGCTGATAAAGACACACCTGAGACTGGGGAGAAAAAGATGTTTTAATGGACTTTCAGTTCCACATGGCTAGGGAGGTCTCACAATCATGGTAGAGGGTGAAAGGCATGTCTCACATGGTGGCAAACAAGAGAAGAGAGCTTGTGTAGGGAAACTCCACTTCTTAAAACCATCAGATCTTATGAGACTTATTCACCAACACAAGGACAGCATGGGAAAGACCTGCCCTCATTATTCAATTACCTCCCACTGGGTCCCTCCCACAACAGGTGGGGACATAGCCAAACCATATCACCTTCCACGGATACATGTAATCTCAATGAAATAATACAAATTTTCTTTATGCTTTGTTTCTCTGTTCTGCCAACTGAAGCTGAGTGGATAATTTAGGATATTATTTTCCTTGGTAGTCACAGTAATCACACTCAACCAGTTGACACAAATACATGAGGAAGCAGTTCTGTAAAGTGAAGAGGATTCTTGGATCTCACACAGCTTTCCTGTGCTCTGTGTTTTGAAATTTCTGAGTCAGTAAGCCCTGAAGACATTGCCCATAGGACACTATTTCTTCCCAGGGTCTGCTCACATTTCTCATGGCTACAAGAACTACATTCCACAAGATTATTTTTATGTCCAACCATATATCTAGAAACTTGTTTAGATGAAAATAATGACAACAATGACCCAGATGATTATCTTTGAATTTACAGGGCACTTTTCTGAGAACTCCAAATTCTTCTAAGGCTAGAAGTCTCCCTGTCACTTCTCCTCCCAAAACACCATAATTCAATAAGTAATGATTATACCTATAAAGGAAGACTTATTTCAAGAATTTAAATACTTTTTAAAGAGTTAACCATAAATACAGAGTCCTGGCATGTTCCACCAGTACCTGACTCCAGGGATGATGAAACAGGAAGCTGGCAATGAGTTATGGTACCTATACTGGTTGTAAAGGAGTTTACTTTCTGCCTGAGTAAAACATTAAGACATGCATCAGGTATCATTAGAGTAGTTGTTCAGCAACTATCAGCCCCCAAATAATTACAGACCACAGTTTCTTCTAAGATGTGCTCCCCACTTTCCACATGATGGTAACTGCCTTACACCACCTGTTCCATCATCATTGCATGCCGAGAATGTGAGGAACAGGTCTGCTGCTCACCAGAGATTAATGATTACCCCGTGGGTTTTCTTCACCGTTTACACATTCTAATGTTTTCCTGCTGTGTATGATCACCTGGCAACTTTTACAGGGAAAGAAAGGAGTGCACTGCAGGTCAAGAGTACCCATAGACTTCCTCACTGACTCTGAGAGTGTGTGGGTGTGGGTGTGGAAGTGTATGTGCTCTGTGTGTGTGTGTGTGTGTGTGTGTAATCAACAACATTGCTGCAGTATCTTTCACATTGGAAAAGGAGGAACCAAAGCAAGAAAACGACCTGAATCAAAATCATCTCTCTAAGTGTATTATTGATCCATAGAAAGAATGTTCTTTGGGGCTGCAAAATGATGTTCATGAGGACTATGTGCATACTGCATAGGACAGATATTTCTGCTCTATATATTTAAATTGATGTTTTGCAAAATAAACACACACAAGCACACAGCAAAAACATTAATCAACATTCCTTAAATACCGCCTTTACTAAGGAAAGCATGGGTCTTTATGTGGTCAAGAGGCCATAATTTTGGCCTACCAAAGGTAGTCTTTATGTTGAGAAAATGTAAACTCTGAAGATTAATAGTTCTGCATGTGTGTCTTCATTCATTTTACAAGGGCACAACCATGCTGACTCCTGCACTGTAGCAATTTAAGGAGAGCAAGCATCAGCCTCACCTGAGAGATATGAATCATGATACAGTCCTCCCCAGATTGCCACCATTTATCCAGCCTCCCACAATTTCCCAGTTCACTATGGTAATACACATCTCCTCCAGACACTTCTGAGAGTTGAGGCTGAACATCTTAGTAAATATGAAAGAGCCTCCTGCCCAATAAGTTAGCTAATTTAGGTTAGTACATTAAAATTCCCTGAAATGGTATTTGGAGTCTCTTGGAACATTTTATTCCTTAGGCAAATGTGACCCAAAATAAAATTGCATTTCCCCAAAATGCATCTGTTCCAAGGTTCAGGCCCATCCACAGAAAAATACAGCTGCCTCTCTGTGGCTTACCCTGCCTGGATCCCTAATGAGGCTCTGCTAATCTCCAATTCCTTTAAGAGCTCCTTTCTTACTACCCCTTGGGTTTACAGCTGTGTGGCTTTTGGGATGAATTTTTTTTTAAAAAAAAAGCTATGTTGAAACGCAATCCATTTGATCAGAGAGTAATATCCTGACTTCATCTTTTATCAGTTCCCAGTGATACTTGGGCTGCAGGTGGAATCCTGCGGTTACCTTGTTTAACATTAAATATAATTTCATTTTCCTGCCAGAAGCTGGTCTTACTGATCATGTTGCTACTTAGAAGCCTGGAGAATCATGATTTTTACCTACTTCTAGTAGTGAGAGATGGCAGATAATCCTAATTAAGAAAGAAACACAGATGGAGATAAAGACTGCAATGCAGAACAAGAATAACAAGTCTACTGTAGTAGTGATTTCCATAATCCAAAAGAGAAAGGGAAATTGTCAAGGCAGCAGGAATTGCTTTCAAGAGCAGTCTCCACTCCAAGAATAAAGCAGAGATGCAGCTGAACTTACTCAGATCCCCTACTTCTTTCTTCAGTACGGTTGAGGATTTCAATTTAATCTAGTTCTGCAAAACCAACAGTTCAGTAGAAAACACCACTGATTCTGAAAGGAAAATCAGTTTACTCTTGCATTAACTATATCTAAA